>NC_063059.1:35176626-35357677 GCF_018812025.1 Megalobrama amblycephala | reverse complement strand
CTGCAGAACAAACACACCATTTATCATCAAGAACTCAATCCAATGAACCAATGATCAACCAATGATCTGAAATCAGACCTTCAGAAAGCAGACGTCACTGGCTTTCATCATCTCCTCCATGTCTTTGATTGTGTGTGAAAGAGCTGAGATGTGTCTGTTCATCTCCTCCAGCTTCTCCTTCATCATCTGCTTCTTCTGCTCCTCTTCCTCCCTCAGAGCAGTGATTGTAGCTTCTTCTTCATCTCTGAGAAACTGATGAAGCTTCTCAAACTGCTTTTTAATCTGATGCTCTGTGTGCTCAGCTTGAGACTGAAATCAGATCACATTCACTTCAACGGTTAGGGCTAAGTTTCTTGTAACACGGTATGTGTGTGTGAATATATATATTGTGTATCAATAAAGAAATGTAATTATGTCAGTATAAATTTGTGAATATGTCAAAAGAATCAGCTCTCACCTTGATGTGTTGAATTGTATTCTCAAACTCGCCTCTATTGATTTCATTGTGTTGAAGTTTCTCTTGTAAGGACTTCAGTGCTGTATTGAGCTCCTCCTAGAATTTAAAGTGGAAATCTATAATATCTTTCTGTGATATGATCATGTAGATGAATACATAAGTGTAAATCCGTCTTACCTTACATGATGAAACCACTTCACCGATGGGTCTGAATGTGTGATAGGCGTGTGTGTGTGAATCTTTGCACACGACACACACAGGCTGTTTGTCCTCCAGACAGAAGAATTTGAATTTCGTTCTGTGTAAACTGCAGATCTCCTCTGATCCCAATGAACGCCTCTCATTTCTCTCCTTCAGGAATGACTTGCTTAAGTTTTTTAACGCCAGATTAATCGGAGGATCATCTCTTGAAGGATCTTCTCTTGCAGACGGGACACTCCTGAGTTTCCTTGGTTCTCCAGAACTGTTGAAGACACTCTTTACAGACACTGTGACTGCATGATAAAATAACTGGGTCCTTGAAGATTTCATGACACATGGAACAAGATAAATCGTCTTCAGATAGTGAAGCCATTTCTCTGAGCTCCAGCAATCTAAACTTTACTTTCTGAATCAAGGTCTCAAAAATGAATCGCCATGAGAATCACAAATATATGCCATCTTTTCAGAACCAAACATAAAAATCCTCCTTGAAAGCTTTTCCTCTTCGTTCTTCATTGACCACTGATTTTTTTTACTGCTTTTTTCAAGAGAAAGTCAGTAAAACAGAAAGGAGAAATAACCTCTTCCTAACGTCTTCCTGGTAAGTGTTGTAAGAGTGTGGTTTCTCATCATGTGTGTGTGTTTCTGCAGTCTTTACCTCACCCTGTCTGCAGTTCCTTTCAGTTTCAAGTCAGTGTAAAGCAATATTAAATATGTAAGTTTGTCACACCACAGAAAAATGTGTTATTAACCACCCTGCCAAACTTGATAAAAAAGGCAAGTTATTAAAATCTTGAAAAAATAAAGGTTTTTTGCACTCTCGAGTCTGTTTCATGGGAAACTCTTGGGAGTCTACACTCATTGGTGGACATGTACTGCTGATGATGGCACCAGTTGTCGGCGCTCAGAAGGATGGGAGGATGAAGGCCAGGGTGGGAGATAGTCAGTTCGGCCCCATTCACCAGTAACGCCAGATTTTCGGTCAATCACAGTTGTCTCCAATGAATGCGCACTGTGTTAAAAGCTTCGAGTAATGAACCGTTTTTTGGCACAATTTGATGAAAGCCTCAAATGCTTCAGAAAGCCTCGGTTTCAGTTTGGTGTAAGAAGTTCTTGTAGGTAACTGGGGGCTTTGCCATGATGTGTACATGTTATAGCATATAGGACAATTATGTAGTCAGTTATCATATAGCCATTGTGTAATTGATATTTTCCATTTATTTTTCCAGCAAGTAATATTGTTTTCTTGGCGATAGCTAGAGACCTGAGTGAAGGTATTGAATATTTAAAGGATGGGTTAATTTGAGAGGTGTCACCTAAAAGGCACAATAAAGGAAGTGTTGAAGTGATTCTGAAAAATTTGAAAAATTCAGAAGTGCATGAAGGTAAGAGTCTTGTGTGTTTAGGATGCAGTTAGTACATCTGTCCAAAGTTTCTAAGCCCTTTTTGAACATCTTTCGTTGTGAAATGTGTGTACAATCTGTGAAATCTATGTACAATTTGATACTGGATTAATTGAATATTTGTGTTAGTACTAAAGATAAAGCTATTTTTACAAACTGTTTTCCAGAATTCCTCATCTGTGTTAATATTAATGTCTTTCTCCCATTGTTTAACTGGTGCTGCTGTATTGGTATCTATTGAAGATATTCTATATGAGCATCTTTACTGAATTACTGATTGTATTGATATGTTTAATAATTGCGGAAAGTTGTGCAATATCTTTGATTCCAGTTGTGATTTTAATAGAGTTCCTGATTTGTAGTTAGTAATAATGGTGTTCTTTTCCTAAATTAAATTTCTGCATTCATTCTGTAAAAGAAATTAAGGTCTTACCAGGAAACAAGTGATGTATATGTCAAGTCAAGTCAAATGTATTTATATAGCGCTTTTACAATTGGTAATTGTTTCAAAGCAGCTTTACATATTAGAAGCACAGAAAAAAAAGGGAAGTGGTTAAAAATAAGCTGTACAAACAAGCGTGGTAATATGTAACATATACAAGATGGTGCTACATTAAGCCAATGTCGGCTGACTCCCAGGGGTGGAAAAAACCCCCTAGGAGAAAACCCAGCGTGGGAAAAAAGTCCTAGGAGGGAAAAAACCCCTTGGAAGATATATATAATATATGTAAATGGATATGGAGATCAAAATCTGAATTATACATTTTTATTATAGAGATTAAAAATAGATTATATATATATTTGTAAGCGGATACGGGGATTTAAAAATCTATGCAGCCAGAACTGGATCTGTAGGCCCATTGTCTCCTGGGCTGCTGATATGTGTGATGCCTTTCTCTTTTTATTTGGTATGATAGATAGTGAAATCCGAGTTATTCCATATAGGTGAGTTGATGTGTGGTACAAGCTCGTGATTTATCAATGTGTTCATTTTCCACCAAGTTGTTTTAATCATCAAATTCTTTGATTTTTTTTCTGCGAGTGATGGAAGATCTGCTCGTGCCTTCGAGCAGAGATGGGCACTCAAGTCTATGACTCGACTCGAGTCCCATTTCAATAGACGCGACCTGAAATTACTTCAGACTTGACTTGACTCGACACAAAAGAATATTCTATGAATATTTTAAAAACAACTGAAGTCCTTTGACCATTTCACTACTGATATAATAAAGAATTTTTGTTGTGTTTTGATTTATAGCAGTATTTTATAACATTTATAACAATCTGAACTAATATTTCAAAAGATATCAGCATTTATTGGCACATCTCTGCGCACGCTACACAAGTTGTCAATCAGTACAATTACATTGTTACACCAGTAGGTGGCGGCAAGGATCTGTCTATATCAGGGAGTCATCATTAAACCGTTCATAATATGAATAAAACAATGTGTTTAAATTAATTTAACTTTGAGCACCAATTTACAATGCTCATTGACAACCACTCGTCACCTGGGTAACGCTGAAGCTCATGTTTCAGGTGATATTATAAGTAAAATTATCACGACAGGCCTACCTAACATTAAAAAATGAAAACAACATAACACAAATATAAGTCTTCTTACCAATAATGTGTTTTTTTTAGATTAGAGGCTGAATTCTTGTAAGCCGAAATCACCGCAGATGGCATACAAAGTTTGCACTGCATTAGCACGCTGTCTCCTTTCCTCCTTTGAACGTGAACAACTCCTCCAGGTGCGGCGGCCTTGGGCACTCATCCTCAGGGTATTTCTTCATTATTCAATGTATTCAGAGTCTTGAATCTCCATACCCATGAACGACACCAAGCTACTTCACTGTGTCCGCTGGCCGCGATTGTGATCATCAGCTCTCCAGACTTATTGGCCCGCGATCTGATATTTCTAATGGCTACTTGAAATGCCGGTCAAAGGTTGAATTTTAATTAAAATTAATTTAGGCGTAGGCTACTCAGTAACTCAGTAACAGAATTGTGATTTTAAAAGTTGATTACTCAGCTTAATTTGTACTTAAGTACAAGTAAAATTACACACTTAAAAATATACTCATAAAAGTACAAAAAAATGAAAAAACTACTTAATTACAGTAACGTGAGTAGTTGTAATTCGTTACTTCCACCTCTGGTAATTAAACACAAAAATGTGTCATTTTAACACATAAAGTGTTAAGTGCAATAAAAATGTCCAGAAACTACTAGTTAATGTGTTAATATGAAACATTAAATACCAGGAATGTGTAATTCTAAAACATTAAAGCAAAACAGACAAATTTAAGAATATTAGGCATTTAATCAAAAGTACAATAAACAATTGATTATCAACTTTAAATTTTCATCTACCTACATTCAGAAACCAGAATTGTTTCAAGTTAAAACACTTGAACACTTTAAAGTTGCTAGTTGAGAATTCAACCAGCAAAATGACAGTAAAAAAACATCACCGAAACCAATGTTGTCATGAATATACATTTTCATTCTTGATCACTTCTGCATGCTCAGAACAGTTTTCAGAATAACATTTGAGAATGTAATTTGTGGCATTTCCTATTAACTGACAGTGCATGCTGTAGCTAAATACTTAGAATAATGGGTGAACTGACCATTTGATTCTGTTACCTTTAGGTTGTTCTATACCCCTAAGACTTGTGTTCATCCTTCTGAACAGAAATTAAGAAGTTTTAATGAACTTTCAGTTAGAGGGACAAAAATATCTTAGAGTTAAAAAACTAACTATACCTTATAATTGCATTAGTAATTTAAATACAGTACCTTATGATGTGGTAAGGTAAATTTTGATTATTATATAACAAGTGCATTTGTAATGCACTATAGCTACAGCATACAAAGAAAACTGTTAACACCACATATGGTAGACAATTAACTGAAAGAACAATCATATACCCTTGATAGAAATGGACAGCATGTCTCATAACAAAACTCATATACTTCTGGATATGTTTAAATGGTTAGTTCATCCAAAAATGAAAATTCTGTCATTTATTACTCACCCTCATGCTGTTCCACACTCGAAAACCTTCATTTATCTTTAGAACAGAAATTAAGATATTTTTGAAATATATTTAATAAGATATTTTTTCAGCGAGTCCTGCATAGACAGCAATAACACTCCCTTTTTCAATGCTCAAAAAGCTACTAAAAATATAAAAAACAGTTTATGTGACTACAGTGCTTCAATCTCATTATTATAAAGTGATGAGAATACTTTTTGTGTACCAAAATTAATGACTTTATTCAATAATATCTTGTGATGGGAAATTTCAAAACACCGCTTCATGAAACTTAAGAATCATTAGTTTTGAATCAGTGGTTCAAAACTCTTATGAAGTAACGAAGCCTCGTTTACTGAAATCGTGTGATTTTAGTGCTCCGAACTGCTGATTCGAAACAAATTAGTAAAGCTTCTAAAGCTTCATGAAGCAAGTGTTTTAAAAAAAATCGCCCATCACTAGATATTGTTGAAAGTCGCTATTTTGTCATTTTTAGGTGCACAAAAAGTATTCTCGTCGCTTTATAATATTAAGGTTGTAGCATGTGTACAAGTAGCATATGTACTGGGCAGAATGCTTTTAGCCTGCTGAACTGTGTTTGTAAATCTCACATTGGCTCCGGCCTGGTGGACACTAATGGGTCACGAGACCCGTTTTATGGCTATTTCGATAGATTCCTGAACCTTTCCCCTGCGATTTCAAATGGGACCGCGGCCACCTCGGATCGAATTACTACAAGCTCGGCGCGCAGCATACCAAACAGCAATAAAAGTGAAAAAACACGCACGCCAACACAAGCATCCAAACATACAAACATGCATTGAAGAGTGTATGTGCAAAATATAATTATGCCTAAATGTAACCATCATTGTATTGTCGAATTGCATATAGTTATTCCCACTGTAATAAGCTTAGCTAGGATTGTAGTTGTGCTAGTGTCATTTGTAATGACAAATTTGTCTGTAAACCATAACTTCCTTTTTATGTCTTTCTCACCTGACAGGTTTAGACTTTTTGTAAAGCTCTCATTAAGCCTCATTCAACAATATAGTATGTCACGGAACTGTAAAATGCATTGTTCTATTTTTAATGGTACTGTGAAGAAAGTACAATCCAATCTGATACCTCATAAATTATGCAAATCAAGCCACAAGACAAGACAAAGGAAAGTTTGCCCGCCAACTTTGCACCTATGTCATTGGCTATCCCACCCCAAGGAGGTGTGTCGGCTTGTCTGTCATAAAAGAGGAGCACCAGGATTTTCTTCTGTGTTCTCCCGATTGCCCCTGAATCATATATTACCAGCCAATGATATTACTTTGGTATGTTTTTTAAGAGATAAGAAAAATGTATAAAACTCTGCCCCGGCTAAGGGAGCCCCAGATGCGGAGCTGGCATCTCACTTTGTTGCTTGACAGTAAAGTTAAATACTTCTGAGACCTGGAACTTCGACTCTGTGAATTTTTCTTTCAGACCTGAAACTTCGACTCTGTGAGTTTTTCTTTAAGAACAGATCTGAAGGGACAAAGAGACATTAAATAATACAGGCTTTGTCGTGGCAGATTCACTTATTGTAAATGAACTGTGGTTGACTGAGCTCCTGGGATCTGACCGGACCACCAGGGTGAGTGTTTCCTTTCCAACAGTCCCAGAGATAAAATTCAAAAGTACAAATCCTACAATTCTGTTATTTCTGTCTCTTCTAATCATCTCATCAATTCTCACTGTGTGAATCTAAATCATGAGATTTATAGATGAGATTCATCTGTGATTCTGCAGATGGACTAAATCTGCTCAATCTCTCAAAACAACTCTGTGACGAGCAGGGCGGGCGAGAGCCGTGACGGAAAGGCACGAGGCCGGTGACGCGAGAAGATAACTTGGTGGACTTTATTTTATGTTTATTATGTTTGTGTGGCCCTCGTGGACGTCTGCCAGGCATTACTTTCGTTTTGTTCTGTTGTTTATTTTATATTAAAGTTATGTTGAATGTTCGCCGGTTCCCGTCCTCCTTCTTCCCGTACATACGAACTGCATTACAAACTCAATCATATTTTCTGTGTATAAACATTAAAACAGATGAATATGTTCTTTGGTTTTAACTATAAATCAATATACCGGAACCGCAGCTTGAGGTCCCTTGTTGAAAGCCAGACCCGTTGACCTGGTTGGTAGGGAGGATGTGGGCGATGTCGTCGGTTGGCTTGGAGTTTCTGTACCCTCACCACTCTCTGCAGACGGACGTGTGTGCTGTCCCACACCCTCACGCTATGTCGGATCAAGTCGTCCACTGCAGGGACCGAAGAAGGTTCGCCAGAGCACGGGAACAAAGGAGGTTGATATCCAAAGGACGCACTGGAAGGGGGTCAAGCCAGTAGAGGAATGAGTCAGGAAATTTTGAGCATATAACCTGACATGAGGCTGATATTAATGTCCAGGTGTTTACAGAAGGCTCTCCAAACTTGGGACGTGAATTGAGTTCCTCGGTCGCTGAAAATATCGTCGGGTAAACCATAATTCCTGAAGACATGAGCAGTCTCCATAGCTGTGGGGAGACCCTTTAGAGGCACCAGGCGACAGGACTTGGAGAACCGGTCAATTATGACCAGGATAGTAGTGAAGCCATTGCTAGATCGGTTACAAAGTCAATGGAGAGATGGGACCAGGGACGTTGCGGGATGGGAAGTGGTTCGGTGGAGGCCTAAAGGTAATTCTTTGGGGGTCTTGGATTGAGCACAGACTTGGCAGGCTTTGACATACACTGCGTTCCAAATTATTATGCAAGAGACAAATCAGTAAGATTTCTGTACAATAAACATTCAGATTTTAGTTTTTCTAAGAAAATTGTTTGTTTGTTTATTTATCCATGTCTTTTTAGATAACTGGTATCAATCTCAGACAAAATAATTTGCCAGATCTATGGAAACCCTACTTAGAGGTTGTTCCACATTATTAAGCAAGTCACAGTTCTCATGCAATATGGGAGGAAGAAAGATCTTTCTAAAGATGGAAATCATGAAATGGTCCAATGTTGTGCAAAAGGCATGAAAACAACTAATATTGTGTGAAACTGAATGGAGATTATCGAATTATCATAAGATTTGTGAGTGATTTAGAGCACAGCAGAACTCTATCAGATAAAGGCTTATTAATGAAAGTTCCTGTCAAAAAAATTAATTGTATTAAAAGGGCAGCTATAAAAAAGCCAGTGTTGAGCAGCAAACAGGTATTTGAAGCTGCTGGTGTCTCTGGAGTCTCAAGAAGCTCTCCATGCAGGCTGGCAGTTGTGCATAAAGATGCATTTTAGCCACTCCAAACCAAACCTCACAAAGAGAAACATTTACAGTGGGTTTAGAAATACATGAAGACTCATTTTTAAATAGCTTTATTCACTGACTAATGCCGTACTACAATGGATGGTCTAAATGGATGGATTTCTGGATGGTTGGTGAATGGCCACCACGTTGCAACAAGACTGCGACGTCAGCAAGGAGCTGGTGGGTCATGATTTGGGCTGGAATACTTGGGAAGTGAGATGGAGGGTATTAAAATGACTTTTGCAAGATATGTGGAGTTCATAACTGGCCATTTTCAGCTATGGTATAAAAAGGAGGATAGTGCATAGTACAGCGCACTATTGTACAATGCACTATGCACTATCCCATGCTGCAAAAAAACACCACAGCAATAAAACTGTTTGAAAATGTATTTCTACACCCACTGTAAATGTTTCTCTTTGTGAGGTTTGGTTAGTGGTGTCTAAAATGCATCTTTACGCACAACAGCCAGCCTGCATGATGAGGCTCTCAAGACTCCAGAGGCACCAGCAGCTTCAAATACCTGTTTGCTGCTCAACACTGGCTTTTTTTATAGCTGCCCTTTTAATACAATAATTTTTTTTGACAGGAACTTTCCTCAATAAGCCTTTATCTGACCGAGTTCTGCTGTGCTCTAAATCACTCACAAATCTTATGATAATTCGATAATCTCCATTCAGTTTCACACAATATTAGTTGTTTTCATGCCTTTTGCACAACATTGGACCATTTCATGCTTTTCATCTTCAAAAAGATCTTTCTTCCTCCCCATATTGCATGAGAACTGTGACTTGCTTAATAATGTGGAACAACCTCTAAGTAGGGTTTCCATAGATCTGGCAAATTATTTTGTCTGAGATTGATACCAGTTATCTAAAAAGACATGGATAAATAAACAAACAAACATTTTCTTAGAAAAACTAAAATCTGAATGTTTATTGTACTGAAATCTTACTGATATGTCAATTGCATAATAATTTGGAACGCAGTGTAAGTAGTTATATCTCTAGTCATTGAGAGCCACCAGAATGAATTCTGTAAAAAGTGAAGGGTGCGAGTATACCTGGATGACGGGCACTAACAGAGGTGTGGACCCATTGCATTACTCTATGATGTAAATTTTGTGGAACACACTGCTTGTTAGGAGGACAGTTCTCAGGTGCGGGATCTTGCAGTTGCTCTCTCTGAATCTCCTCCATTATGTCCCAGGTGACCGGAGAGATGACAACAGAAGGAGGAAGAATGCATTTGGGTGTGAGGGTTTCAGTGTGGAGATCATACAGAATCAGAATCAGAAAGAGCTTTATTGCCAGGTATGTTGTTTACACATAGTAGGAATTTGTTTTAGTGACAGAAGCTCCACAGTGCAACAGAGTGACAGCGACAAGACAAGACACATAATAAAGAGAATAAAATAATAATATACAAATTTACAAGATAGACAAAGTGCAAAAAAAGCAAAAAAACAATATATAATATAGACAATTGTATGTACATTTATGTGTGCAAATTGAGATATAAATAAGTGTTTTAAGTAAATAATGTGTAATAGTGTTGTGTGTTCGGTGTTTGTCAAGTGTTCATGAGATGGATTGCTTGAGGGAAGAAACTGTTCCTGTGTCTGGTCGTTCTGGTGTTCAGAGCTCTCGACCGGATGGCAACAGTTCAAAGATGTGAGGGGTCCAGAGTGATCTTCTTTGCCCTTTTTCTCACTCTGGCTAAGTACAGTTCTTGGAGAATACCTCCTGGATATTGCATCTGCCTTACCGTTTTTGCTGCCTGGTCAATATGTCACAGTAAACTGGAATGAAAAATAGGGACCAGCAAGCCTGGCGTGGGTTGAGCCGTTTAGCACTCTTAATATATTCTAGATTTTTGTGGTCAGTTACTACTTGAAAGGGGTGGACTGCTCCCTCAAACCAATGTCTCCACTCTTCGATGGCTGCTTTCAGGGACAGAAGTTCTTTATTCCATACATCATAATTCCTCTCTGCTGCAGTTAACTTTCTCGAGAAGAATGCACATGGGTATAGTTTACCAGGTTGGCCGTGACTTTGAGAGAGCACAGCTCCTATACCGCAGTCAGAAGCGTCTACTTCCACCACAAACAGGAGATCCGGATTAGGGTGTTTTAGGATGGGGGCTGTTGTAAACCTTTCTTTCAACAATTTGAATGCCTGGCTGGCCTCTTCCGTACACCTTAGCTTGGTAGGTTTTTCTTGGTTATGTTCATCTTTGGATTTCGAGTAGATCAAAATATCATCAATGTAAGCTATTACATACTGGTTCAGAATGTCCCGGAAGATCTCATTAATGAAAGACTCAAATACGGCGTGAGACTTAGCAAGCCCATACGGCATAACTTGGTACTCATAGTGCCCCCTAGTGGTGAGGAAGGCATTTTTCCATTCATCGCCCTCGATTCTGATCAAATTATAAGCACTCCGTAGGTCGAGTTTAGTGTAAATGGTGGCCTCACGGAGCTGCTCCAGGGCTGAGGGAACCAATGGAAGGGGGTAGCGGAATTTAACAGTAACATTATTGAGTCCTCTATAATTAATGCATGGCCTCAACCCTCCATCCTTCTTTTCGACAAAGAAAAACTCAGCGGCAGCTGAAGAAGTTGAGGGTTGGATGAACCCTGAGCTTAGTGCTTCTTCGATATTATCTTCCATGGCTTGGGTCTCCTTTACAGACAGTTGGTAGACTTTACTTTCCGGGAGCATGGGCAGTAACTCTATAGAAGTCCCAAGGGCGATGAGGTGGTAATTGCGTGGCTTTGGATTTGTTAAAGACTTATGCCAGATCATTATAACAGTTGGGGATGTTAACAGTCTTGTTTGTTTCTGGGCTTTCAATACTCATGGTTAAACATGGTTGGGGGACTTGGGAAAAATAATGACTTCTGCAGAAGTTGGACCAATTAATCAACTCACCCTGATGCCTGGAAATAATGGGGTCATGAATGTATAGCCATGGAAATTTGAGAATTACTTCATGCTTAGGTGAGTCAGTGACGTATAGGGAGATTAATTCTTGATGGAATAAACCCACTTGAATAGTTAATGGCTTGGTCTGGTGGGTGATTCCTTCCCCAATGGTGTTATTATCTATGGCCTTGATCTTGATGGGAGGGTTGCATGGTTGGTTGGCAATGAACAAAACATCAGGGGAATCCAAAAGGCAGAGATGGGTAAACAGGCAAAAGGTCCAAACACAATAATCAGTCCAAATCAGGCTACCAAAGCAAGGGGAAAATCCAACAGACGTAATCAGGTAAAACAGGCAGAATCATACACTAAGCAAACAGGCAGGAGTAGAGAAAAACGCTCGGTAAGGCAGATAAGTGGGAAGAATGAAAGTGGGAAGAATGACAGTAACTTAAATCCCATATTCCATGTTTTTATTTCAGACTTTTCAGATACCAACTCCTGTCCAGATAATCCTGTGATCTGTAATCTTCTAATGGACAGAAATGGTTCTATGAAAAGCTTATCTGGAAACACTATACTGGGAGATACCAGGTTTAAAGAGCACAAGTCTGAAGTGTGTGATGGTAAAACACAGATGGGAGAAAAGCATGTGTTTATTTCTCCAGATCTACTGGATCCAGATCTGAATGAAGAGCAGCTGGAGATGATGAAAGAGCAGCTGGTCCTGAAGTTCAGAAGTACATCATGATTCTGTGGAGGATATGGAACAGATCATTGATGAACATCTAAAACTGAAAAATCATGCTGATCTCTCACAACTGTTGACTGACTGTGGAGGACGATTTTACTGTTTCGATATCAGGAGTAAATCAGATGATCAGGTACAAGAACTACTACAGATGATTGAAGGAATGATGATGGGAAATGGTGGGAGATTTATCATGGAACGAATGAAGAGGACAACAGCGAGTTAATATTGCCAATTACAGGTTATGTTGTAAATGACAATAATAGAAAGAAACATGGCAGTTTGTTCGCCAAGTATAAGTCACTAGTTTGTCACATTGATCTAAAGGGAAGAATCAATACAGTCTTTTTTAACAGTGATTTGATCATTCTGTTGTAGTTTCAGGAGAAGATTCAGATTTTCCAAGCAGACACTAAGCAACCACCAAACTGTCCTGCCGCTTATTGTGGCTGTAAGGACACTACTTTGTTTCTCAGCACATAAAGATGAACTACTTATCGTGATTTCAGACTGTGGTGATGTGGTTTCTCCACTGCATGGATCTTCATGTGTATCTTCAGGTTACTTTTAATAGTGAAACTCTTTCCACACTGATCACACATATGTGGCTTCTCTGTTGTGGATACTCTCATGTCTTTTCAGAGATGATGACTTATTGAATCTCTTGTCACAGTGTAAACACTTGTAAGGTTTTTCTCCAGTGTGGATCCTCTCATGCGTTTTCACATATGATGAGAGACTGAATCTCTTGTCACAGTATGAACACTTGTAAGGTTTTTCTCCAGTGTGGATCATCTCATGTGTTTTCATATCTGATGACACACTGAATCTCTTTTCACAGTATGAACACTTGTGAGGTTTTTCTCCAGTGTGGATCCTCTCATGTGTTTTCAGATGTGTTGACTGACTGAATCTCTTGTCACAGTGTGAACACTTGTAAGGTTTTTCTCCAGTGTGAATTCTCTGGTGCTGTTTTAAACTGTTTGCTGTAGTAAAAGTCTTCTCACATTGAAAGCACATGTACTCTCTCACACCAGTATGAATTCTCTCATGTTCTTGTAAACTATACAGCTGTGAAAAACTCTTTCCACACACAGAACATGAATGTGGCTTCTCCTTTGTATGAACTGTCAGATGTTTCTTCAGGTTTGATGCCCATAGAAATGTTTTGCCGCATTCATTACATGCAAACTGCTTCTCTCCGGTATGAACTGCACTGTGAGTCTCAAGACTTTGTTTGGTTGTGAAACTCTTCCCACATTGATCACATATGTGTGGCTTCTCTCCACTGTGAACTCTCATGTGTTCCTTAAGATGTCCTTTTTGTTTGAAGCTCTTCCCACACTGATGACATGTGAACGGCTTCTCTCCTGTGTGGATCCTCATGTGAACCTCAAGATGTTGTTTGGTTGATAAACTCTTTCCACACTGAGTGCAGGTTGTAGATTTCTTGTCTCTTTTCTTTAAAAATGTATTTTTAGTCATTGAGCGATTCAAAGGTTTTTCTCCAGGTTTGTCATGATGTTCCTCCTCCACTTCACTCTGTTCTTCACACTCCTCCTTCACTTCCGTCAGCTCTGAAATTACAAAAATAGTTAATTTTGAGTATATTCAAGTAATTCAAAATGAGGATTATGAAGTGAAAGGACATACAAGTGAACCTTCATGTACTGAAGTAGACAACTGCTACCCAATATTCTGATAGCTTTGATGCCTTTTATATATTATATGTCCCTGAAACAATTATTATATTTAAAACATTATAGACACATCACCTTGTTTCTGTAGTGAGAACTAATAAATATGTTGATGTTTCACAATTATTGACATATTTTGACACCAACTTATTTATTTATGAATAACTTCTACATTTTATCAATACTTTATCAATAACTATAAATCAGTTTTTGCTTAAGTCAAGCTTAAAACCATGTTAGCCATTCTGGAAAGTAATTTTCCTTGATATAGTTTAGTGTTTTTTTATTTATTTATTTTTTTTTATTACAGTTTTAAGAAATCCTTTGGTTTTGAAAGGAGGAAAATCATGTCAGAAGTAACAGTGTTGAGTGAGTCTACTGTGACTGGCCCTTAATAATTACACAGTTTTAGGAAAATGAATTAAATACTACAGAAATATGCTCTAATGTTTTAAATAAAAACAAAAAAACTGTAAGACTTGATTTTCCTGCTAAAACAAAAGCTGAGATCAAACACCCTGCAATAAAACAGCCCCTGGAGAGAAGATCTCAGAGAAAGAGCACAGGACACGCCTTGACCAAACGTTTCTCCTCGTTTATCTGTGCAATCCCCTTTCCCTCCCACAAGCTGTACACTCACTACATTACATTGTAGTGTAAGTTGTTTGTAACTATTTCTGAGTGCTTTTTGAAGTGCGTTTCAGGTCATTGTCCTGCTGGAATACCCACGACCTCTGGTGGAGACTTTTTTATGCCCGTGTCAGCAGTGGGTAACAATCCTTTGTTGTAATTGTCCATTAATTTTTCCGTCCATGTCCAGGGAGGTTAGCTACAGTGCCATGGGCTGTAAATCTCCTGATGATATTGCGCACAGTGGAAACAGGAACATTAAGGCCCAATCCCAATTCTACCCCTTTCCCCTTCCCCTCTGTTTCGCGCGTTCACGTGAAGGGGTAGGGGTGTCCCAATTCTCATTTGGTTGGAGGGGAAGGGTTAGGGGGAAGGGCCAGGTAGCCCTTCAAATGAAGATTTTTCGGGACCACACTTCAGACGAAGGGGTATGATAAATTTCCAACATGGCCGACTGAGCGAGCAGAGAGACCCATAAATGTAAGTATTTTCTTACGGTAAACAGTATTTTAGTAATAAATAATCACTTGTTTTATGTTGCCTTTAATCTTGTGTTCATGTATACGGTTATGTTCTCCGAAAAAAGATTTGTTAAAATCGCTATGAAAAAAGTTCGCTAATGTTTTTTACTTTATGATAGTTCCACAACATATTTTTTTATATTTTATTGAAACCCACGTTGATTTGACAACATTCAAATCCGGTGGCAGCTAACTTGTCTTTTTGCCGCATGCCTGATTAATGTATTGTTTTGTTGTGGTTACGTCCATAAATACGTGTACGTTACATGATATAAGCAAAAAGTGGATTCAGTTTGCGTGCTTATTCATCAGCATTGTATGTAGGGACTCCTGAGGAAACACGCAGGCTCATACGTTTTCGTGCAGAAAACGAGAAGCGTTTCTTGAAATCGAAATACACAGCAAAACAACTTTGGGAGTGAGTCATCTGTTAAACGTTTATGTTGCTTGTGCCTGATTACTGTGAGATATGTGCACTAATAGTAAAAATAGCTGTCGCCCAAGCAACAGAGATCACTACTGCTATGGATGGCATCTTTTTAGAACTGTGTGATAAACATCGGCGCATCTATGACGTAGGAGCTAGCGACGACTTATGATGACGTGTAACGGTCTAGTAGTGGTGTCCCATTTCTTAGGGGAATATTTTCAGCCCTACCCCTTGACACTCTGTTTCAAGGGGCAAGGGGAAGGGGTAAGGGGAAGGGGTATAAAATAGAATTGGGATTGGGCCTAAAGTCCCCCTGTAGTAAATTATTTTACCTTAAAACTCATCTTTGATCACTAAAATGACATTTTAAAAAAATTCAAGTGAAAATTTCTTCATACCTTAAAATAGCTTGACTGTAACTCTATACCCTTGCCTCATTTAATATACACAGATCAATGAATATGCAAATTAGCCCCGCCTCCACTCGCTCACGGCACCTCGGTGAGTATAGGCTACTGTTGCTGTAGTGACGACTGACGAGCAATTTGTTGTTTGTGCCTTCTCCGTACATGAAACAAATGCACATCCTTGAATGAGCACGGATTTCCAGCGTGTTTACTTGAACTCATCAGGTAGGCTAATATCTATGGTTTGATCCATTCCAGAGGCGGCCAAAATCAGAATTTATAATGGACTGAATAAAGCTCTCTCAGAACTTGGCATGCGAGTCCACACTGACTGACATATGCACATGAATCACGGTCACATGCTCAGAGCAATATTGTTTTAGCTATGTTTTATATTAAACTATTTTGAAGGACAAAAACATTAACTTTATTGGCTTTACTTCAGCTGTACTTTACTTTGGCGCGAGCCGCTATGTGCTCGCACACTTGGCACAGCCCTTGCGACGGTTCTGTCATTAATTAATATGATTAGCCTTTTGCTTGACTATGTTATCAAACAGCTAATAATGTGTTGCTAATGTTACACAAACCATGTTCCTGTTCGAGAGTCAGACAGCTGCCTTCTAACAATCAGTATCCTTACAAACGCTTTGAACAGCTCAGAACGTCAGTGGAGAAAGGCTTATAGTTCATCATAACATTGTAATAGACTCATTATATTGATAAATCTACACAATTTTAACTTTGATAACCTGGCTTCTCTCGAGACTTTCCTGCTTCAGAGCGGTCATAGTTAATGATATGCTAAACCCTGCAGGCACGTTGTTGTGTTTGGTTTCAAGGTAGTCTGTGACATCACAAACACCAGCGATTTCAAACCGCGGGCTTTTGGTTTACTGCAGTTTCAAACATAAAATACTCAGCAATGGTGCTGACTTATGAATTTACACATGGTTTGACTTAAAGCATATTAAAAAAAACACTACATAGACATATAAACAACATTAAAAACTTGATTTTCACCACAGGGGGTCTTTAAGATCTCTGGAGATGGACTTGTAGCCTTGAGATTGTCCATGTTTTTCCACAATTTTTTTCTTTTTTTTTTTCTTCACTTCATCCTCAGTGAGAGAAACAACACAAAAGGTTTAGTCAACTTTTCTCCATTTTAACTGGTTGCACGTGTGATTACTATATTGCCACAGGTGTCTAAATACAAATTACAGGAGCATCACACACTTGAAAATTATTTCTTACAATTTTGTCAAGGTGCCAATAATTTTTTTTCAGTCCATTTTTGAGTTCTGTGAAATTCTCAAGTTTGAGAATTGGTGCTACAGTCACTGTCCCTCTGCCCTCATCGGCTGAGATACCCGTGCCCCTCTTGACCTCCTCCTCTCCCTTTGATGGGATTTCCATAAAAATGTTCCGTTATCGCTCCGCTAAAGATCCACTAATTCCTCCTAACCACTAATACCTCCATACTGCACAAGAACTATGACATGCTTAATAACGCAGAACAACTTTTTCAAGTAGGCTAGGTTTTCCATTTACCAAAGAAGACCTGGCAAACTATTGAACAAAGCTGTCTGAGACTGGAAATAATTTTTATTTTACTGAAATCCAACTGATATGTCATTTGGGTTATAATTTGGAACACATTGTATAGATTTATGCTTTATAATATGAAATTAAATGTATTGTACTTCACTTCAAGATGAAACTGAGGCAGACTCAGAGAGTGAAGGAGATTCACTGAGCATCAGACTGAGAGTAAAAGAATATGCTAGAAATATCATAAACACAGACAATAAATTATGCGGATAGAAGAATAACTAGAATGTACATTTCCTGAAGAAAATGTGAATGGTGCTTGCAGTGGCAAAACTCGGCACTCGGTTGCTAGGGTGCTGTAATTGGTTGCTAGGGCGTGGCCATGAAGTCACTACTAATTACAACAAATTAAATTCAATTAAACACAAATGTAAATTGAATTAACACTAATCTTAATTAAGGTTACAATACGTGATTGTAAATATTTTGTTATTCATTCTCTTTTTTAAGATGATATTGCCTATAGCCCGGGACTCACTGCATGATTCTTGGCTGTCCCAGACAAAAGATTGCCATCGTGAAACAATCGTGGCGATTTCTGTGATCGTGGCTCTGAATCGGTGGTCTTATGTCGTTGATTTGCTCCTGTCTCCCTCGCTGCCTCTGCCTCGCGGCTGGTGTTTGCGTCTCCGTATAGCTTTGTTTTCTCTTACTTTTATTGAATCTCTTACTTTTATTCATTGTTGCTTATATTATTATTATTGCCTACCACATTAATCTGACGTCGCTAGCCTGTAATCTTTGAATCTAAATCGCTATTACAACGCGTTTGCATCTTGCTTGTTAACTTGTCATCAGTCTTGCGCGCTCCTTTTCAACACGTTCATCAAACAGCTGTGGTAACTCAGATCAGTCTACAAACACGGTGAGTCATGTCATCCTTTCCCACTGTCATCTCGTGTTCAGTTTGTCACATGTTCAGTGTAGCTCTCTCTGTCAGCGACGAGGGATTTACATGTCATAAATGTAGGGAAATAGTCAGGCTGACAGAGAGAATCTCAGAATTAGAGACACGCATCCAAACATTAATCGAGGATAGTAAGAATGCAGGGGCTTCAGATACTGCTTTGGATGCGACTAGCTTAGTGAACTCTGTACATTGTTCGGTTCCGGCTGTAGAGCCCGTGCAGCAGGGCACTTGGGTAACGGTGAGGCGGCCTAGTTGCAGAAAACACCACTCTTCCGTTCCATTAAGAACATCAAACAGGTTCTCCCCACTCAGTGACGCACCCACTGAGAATCCTGTTGAAAGTGCCCTAGTCATTGGCGATTCTATTACACGGAACGTGAAAATAGAGACACCAGCCACCATAGTCACATGTTTGCCGGGGGCCAGAGCACCTGACATCAAAGCAAATTTAAAAGTGCTGGCTAATGCTAATCGTAAATATTCTAAAATCATTATCCACGTCGGCACAAATGATGTTCGACTTCGCCAGTCGGAGATCACTAAAATTAACATTAAAGAGGTGTGTGAACTCGCAAATACAATGTCAGGAGAAGTAATTTGCTCTGGTCCCCTTCCTGTTCGTCGGAGTGATGAGATAGTTAGCAGATTATCATCACTCAATGGCTGGCTGTCTAAGTGGTGTCCGCAGAATAATATAGGTTTCATAGACAATTGGAAAAGTTTTTGGGGCAGACCTGACCTGTTGAAAAGAGATGGTATTCATCCGTCTCGGGATGGTGCTGCTCTTCTGTCTAGTAATATGGCACATAGTCTTAGAGCTGAAACATGACAAACTGGGGCCCAGGACAGGAAGCAGACAGACTGGCTAAACCGACCGTCTGCTAGCTGCCTCACGTTACAGAAGTCAGATAAATCCCAACACATAGAAACTCTTGCACCTAGATATTATCAAATAGAGACTGTGTCTGTACCCCGAATTAATAAAAACAAAAAACTTCCAAACCCATTTAATAGTAAAAATTGAATTGATGTTCAACAAATAAAAAATAGAGATAATAATGATAAACAAATGATAAAGCTTGGGTTGTTAAATATTAGATCACTTTCCTCTTATTGTACTTATTGTAAACGATATTATCGCATACAATAATCTAGATGTGCTGTGTTTGACAGAAACCTGGCTAAAACCGGACGATTACACTACTTTAAATGAGTCTAGCCCTCAAGGTTATGATTATCGACACAATCCTCGACAGAAAGGAAAAGGGGGAGGTGTTGCCATAATTTATAGTAATATTTACAGTATCAGCCAGAAGTCTTTCAAATATAATTCCTTCGAAGTGATGGTGCTTTACGTAACATTATGTAAGTTGACATTTGTGCTGGCTACTGTATACAGGCCACCAGGGCACAATACAGACTTTATTAAAGAATTTGCCGATTTTCTATCAGAATTAGTACTAGCTGCAGATAAAGTCCTTGTTGTTGGTGATTTTAATATCCATGTAGATAATAAAAAAGACTCATTGGGATTGGCATTTACAGACATTCTAAACTCTATTGGTGTTAGACAACATGTGTCAGGACCCACTCATTGTCGTAATCATACTTTAGATTTAATATTGTCACATGGAATCGATATTGATGCTGTTGAAATTCTGCAGCAGAGTGACGACATCTCAGATCATTATCTAGTCTCGTGTATATTACATTTAGTGAAAGCGGCTAAACTGCCTCCCTGCCATAAATATGGTAGAACCATCACTTCTACCACTAAATATCGCTTTATAAATAATCTTCCTGATCAGTTTCATCGCCTTAGCATACCAGACAGCTTAGAAGAGCTCGATATTGCAACAGAAACTATTGACTCTCTCTTTTCCAGCACATTAGACTCAGTTGCTCCTTTGCGTTTAAAAAAGATTAAGGAAATTAATCCAACACCATGGTACAATGAGCAGACTCGGGCCCTAAAAACAGCAGTTAGAAAAATGGAGCGTAGCTGGAAGACAACAAAACTAGAAGTATTTCGCATTTTGTGGAGAGAGAAAGTGACTGAGTACAGAAAGGCCTTAAAAACTGCTAGATCTGCCTATTTTTCAAAACTTTTAGAAGAAAATAAACACAACCCTAGGTATTTATTTGATACAGTGGCTAAACTGACAAGAAATAAAGCTTCAACTTCTGATGTTTCCAAAGAGCACAGCAGTATGGACTTTATGAACTTCTTTACTTGCAAGATTGATAATATTAGGGAAAAAATTATAACCATGCAACCGTCTACTACAGTCTTGTGTCAGACAGTGCATTGTAATGTCCCTGAAGAAAAATTCAATTCATTTACTCCTTTAGGAGAGGAAGAATTGTCTAAACTTGTTAAATCATCAAAATCATCCACATGTATGTTAGACTCTATACCGACTAAGCTATTGAAAGAGATGCTTCCAGAGGTCATAGATCCTCTTCTTAATATTGTTAATTCATCTTTATCACTAGGATACGTACCAAAAACCTTTAAGCTGGCTGTTATTAAACCTCTTATTAAAAAACCACAACTTGATCCTAGAGAATTAGTCAATTACAGGCCGATCTCAAATCTCACTTTTCTGTCAAAAATACTAGAAAAGGTAGTTTCATCACAACTATGTTCCTTTTTAGAAAGAAATAGTATCAGTGAGGATTTCCAGTCAGGATTTAGACCGTACCATAGTACTGAGACTGCTCTCATTAGAATTACTAATGATTTGCTCTTATCATCAGATCGTGGTTGTATCTCTCTATTAGTGTTACTGGATCTTAGTGCTGCATTTGACACTATTGATCACAATATTCTTCTAAACGGACTCGAAAATTATGTTGGCATTAGTGGAATTGCATTGGCATGGTTCAAATCATACTTATCTGACCGTTATCAGTTTGTAGTAGTAAACGATGAGATGTCATATCAATCACAAGTTAAATATGGAGTACCGCAAGGCTCAGTACTAGGACCGTTGCTTTTCACTCTGTACATGCTACCCTTGGGAGATATCATTAGGAAGCATGGCGTTAGTTTTCACTGTTACACTGATGATACTCAGCTCTATATTTCTTCACGCCCTGACGAAACTCACCAATTTGCTAAATTAACAGAATGTATAGCTGATATAAAAAACTGGATGACCAGTCATTTCCTACTACTAAATTCAGAAAAAACAGAGATTCTAATTTTTGGACCGAAAACTTCTTCACTCAATAATCTAGAATACTGTCTAACACTTGATGGCTGCTCTGTTAAGTCTTCGTCGTCAGTTAGGAACCTGGGTGTGCTCTTTGATACCAATCTTTCATTTGAAGGTCATGTTACTAGCATCTGTAAAACTGCATTCTTCCATCTTAAAAATATATCTAAACTACGACATATGCTCTCAAAGAAAAATGCAGAACAGTTAGTTCATGCGTTTATGACCTCAAGGCTAGACTACTGTAACGCTCTACTGGGTGGTTGTTCCTCCCGCTTAATAAATAAACTACAGCTCGTACAAAATGCAGCAGCTAGAATTCTTACTAGAACTAGGAAGTATGACCATATTAGCCCAGTTCTGTTATCACTGCATTGGCTTCCTGTTAAACATCGTATAGATTTTAAAATCTTGCTAATTACTTACAAAGCACTAAATGGTTAAGCTCCCCAGTACCTGAGCGAGCTCTTAATACATTATAGTCCTTCACGTTTATTGCGATCTCAGAATTCAGGCCAGCTGATAATACCTAGAATATCAAAATCAACCGCAGGTGGTAGATCCTTCTCCTATTCGGCACCTAAACTCTGGAACAATCTTCCTAGCATTGTTCGGGATGCAGACACACTCTGTCAGTTTAAATCTAGACTAAAAACGCATCTCTTTAACCTGGCATCAGAAAAAGAATGGCATCTACGCTAATATTAGTCTTTCTGTTTATCCCGAGGTTTACCGTATTTAACCGGATCTGGGCCGTATCCAGCTGAGACCAAGGACCAGTGCCATGACACGACCACAACGCAGCCCTGAAGTATCAGCAGAGATCGAGTCAACTAGATCATCCATAGTGAAGGCCTCATCGACACGACAGCCAGTGCCACAGTTCCTCAACAGACCGTCCATACCGGCGTGATGAATACGATCCTCAACTGGATGGAACTGAAATATATACTTTGATTGTTGCGATCCTATCAGACTTATGATAGCAACCTGATTGTAACAAAGCACTGTTAGCCAGAGGAGAACTGGCCCCCCGACTAAGCCTGGTTTCTCCCAAGGTTTTTTTTTTCTCCATCTTAACAACTATCTGCCTCTTGTTTGCCACCTGATGTCACCTGATGGAGTTTGGGTTCCTTGCCGCTGTCGCCTTTGGCTTGCTTAGTTGGGGACACTTGACATTTGATATTCAACAGTATTCTTGACATTTATTCAACAGTGCTTTGATCTACCTGCATTGACACTATTATTTAAGAGCTGCTGTGCAGCCAAATTATGTACCAGTTATCAATGTAAAGCTGCTTTGACACAATCTGCATTGTAAAAAGCGCTATATAAATAAAGGTGACTTGACTTGACTACAGTGAGAGAGGTTCAAAGACGGCCGTTTTCCCGGTCTTGTGACCAAAGATAGCCTACGATCATTTTCTGACAGTGTCTTAAATTCACCATGATCATCTCACAGTGTGTTTGCTGCTACGACCTACATCTACTGACCAGCCAATGAAAATGTGACATGGAATCAACGCGACATGATTTTCAAAATAAATTACAGAGGATTAGAGGAGCAGTAATTTATCAATTTGCAACAAGCATATTTTCATACTCATAAGGCATGTTCAGACCTTTATTTTGAAATGGCAATGAACATGAAAAATCATTAAAGATTGGTTGAGACATGTTTGTTTTCATGCCAGGAGTTCAAAAAAATAACATCCATTCAATTTTTTGAGAAAAAAAAAGATCTGAAAATGTTTTCAATTATAAAATAAAAAAAAAATACATTTATGATTCTGGTGGCGATCTATAACCCACATACATGTTGTTTTTATGTTTTATTAAAGGCTGAATTCATATCAAATTCTGCCAAACTTCCCATACTACTTCTATATAGGATGTCTACTTCATATATTTTATGAAAATTATGGAAATGTATGCTTCAGATCACTCAAACCATATTTGGAAATGGTGGTGCTCAGTAATGGAGCTTGGGTGTCATCTAGTGAAAAAGTGTGGTACTGCGCCCAAACTAAATCTTACTGAAAGCTCATTTTGAGATATCAACCTGAAATTTGGAACACAACTTTTCAAGATTTTTGGCTTTGATTTCCTTGCAGTTTTAGAGTAAATCTTGTTTAAAATATATATTTTACATTTTCATAAACGTCTATAACTTTTATTCTGTTTCACTTACATAAGTTATTTCACTTCTGCAATAATTGGCCAAATTTCATCTGAATGCTCTCCCCCTGAGCTAATTAGTTTAATTATCTGAACCCGTTCCTCACGAACTTTGTTATAAAACATATATGGTAGGGGGTCTATTACTCATCTGAATCAGTACAAAACCTCTGAATCAAGATCAGACGAAGGAGAAGCAGAAACAAACGATAAAAGCTTTGATCAAGTACATGCAACTAACGCAATCATCAAATATTAATCAACATAATCTTTTATGAAGCTTTTTAATGTTACTGAATGAAATGCTGAACCCATGAAGAGGTGTAAGATAATATATCAGGTATCAAAGTATAACGTAAGATTTGAAGCGTGATCTATGAATCTGATCCAGACATGGCCTTTAAAAAAAGCTTGATTTTCTCAGCTTAATGTTCAAAATGTTGCTATTTTTAAATGAAATTCAGCCACATTAAAGTGTTAATAAAAAGATCACATGAAGGTATAATAAAATGTTTAGTTTTTATTATTAAAAGCAGATGCTGTGTTTTTTATTTTGACATACTGTATGTTCAGCTATTCATACTGTAGGGGAATTTAACAGTTAAAGTCCAGATATGTTGAATAAAGTGTCAGAGTTAAAAAAAAAAAATAATAAATTGAAGAAAATTTTACTGAAGAATAGTTTGCAGTTTCATCAGCAGAAGCCAGCTTTTCCCCAAAAAAATAAATGAATAAATAAAATCACATGAAATGTGTTTCAACACAAATCTGTTTTGAACTACATCCATATGTGGTTTGAAATCCTGTTCAAAAATCTCATTACTGGTTAAATGGTTATTGATATAGGGATTATGTACAAAATATTTTAAATAGGACTTATTTATTGCTCGATTTAATGTTCAATTACTGCTATTCATGTTCAGGTATGTTAAAATGTTAGTGCAGCACTTTTGAGCATGAAAAGAAAATAATCTTTTCCATTATTCTCTATTCAGAAGTAGATGTTGGGTTTAATGTTGCAGAAAATAATTGTTTTGTTTTGGCTACTTCTGTAATATTATCTGTAAGATTATACTTCTGTATATTCTCTATTTCTGTAGAGCTGGACGTTTTAATAATGATCAAATGACTGAGTTCAGCTGTGAGAATAAAACCAACCTGTTTGTTCCTCAGTATCTTCATGTTTCACACTGAATGTTTCTTCGATCCTCAGGTCTTCAGTTTCCTCTTTAATAAACACTATCTTTATATCTTCAGTCTCCTCTTTAATAAAATCAATCTTCATGTCTTCAGTCTCCTCTTTAATAAATGCCATCTTTAAGAAGAATCATTAACAGAGTTAACCGTTTCTGTCGATTTTTACTTTCTTCGGCAGAATCACAACAGATGCAGCAGCGCGGCGCAGTCTTATGACGTCATGCAGCCACTCCAAAATAAAAGTCCTGTTCACACGCAGCATTGTCTGTTTCTCAATTCCGAGAACGTGAAGACCGGTCTCGCCAGGCGACCTTTATTGTAATTTTTTTATTGTATTTTGTCATTTTTTTAATTGTATATTTTGTCAACATATCAACTTGGTTACCTATAATATGACATAATGCAAGTAAACAAAACATTTAATATTTTTAGTAGGCTAAGAGTTTAATATTTTTATTGTAAATATTACTCATTCAATTATTAAATTATAATGATAGAAAACAATTTATTAAAAGTGTAAAATGAAATTTCAACATAATAAAGTGTGGTCATACATTAAACATGATGATTGTATTTACAGTAAAAACACACATTCTTATGTACACTTATGCTGAACAGTCCAGTGGCAGTCTTACGAGTGTGTTTTTCTGAAGAAGACGCAGTGCCCTCTCCGTCGCTGCCCTCTCTCTTTCCTCATCTCTCTCTGCCTGCTCGCGCAGAAGGTCAATGAGCTCAGTAGAGCTTTGCCTCTTTCTGCATGGAGGAAGCAGCAACTATTTAATCGGATTAATCGAATGCTGCCGCTGGAGCACGGCATCTATTTCTGAATACCACTGCCAGGTGGCAGCTGTTCCTCCTCCTGCCTCTTTCCTCGATAGAGGATTTTTAGATTAAAAATCTAAAAGATTTTTAAAAATCTAAAAATCTAAAAATCCTTAGATTAGACATAGATTTTTTTAAATAAATTTTTTTAACTGCCTATTTTGGGGCATCATTAACAATGCACTGATTTACACTCGGCGCCCCCCCTTAAATCGCGTGCTCCCTGCCACACGAGCTGTCGACTATATTACAGCGCATTTACAAAGTTCACACAGCTAATATAACCCTCAAATGGATCTTTACAAGATGTTCGTCATGTATGCTGTATGCATGCGTCGATCATGTGAGCAAATTATGTATTTGGATGTTACATTTGATTCTGATGAATTTGAGGCTGTGCTCCGTGGCTAACGGCTAATGCTACACTGTTGGAGAGATTTATAAAGAATGAAGTTGTGTTTATGAATTATACAGACTGCAAGTGTTTAAAAATGAAAATAACGACGGCTCTTGTCTCTGTGAATACAGTAAGAAACGATGGTAACTTTAACCACATTTAACAGTACATTAGCAACATGCTAACGAAACATTTAGAAAGACAAATATCACTAAAAATATCATGCTATCATGGATCATGTCAGTTATTATTGCTCCATCTGCCATTTTTCACTATTGTTCTTGCTTGCTTACCTAGTCTGATGATTCAGCTGTGCACAGATCCAGACGTTAATACTGGCTGCCCTTGTGTAATGCCTTTTATAATGTTGGGAACATGGGCTGGCATTATGCAAATATTGGGGGCGTACATATTAATGATCCCGACTGTTACGTAACAGTCGGTGTTATGTTGAGATTCGCCTGTTCTTTGGAGGTCTTTTAAACAAATGAGATTTATATAAGAAAGAGGAAGCAATGGAGTTTGAGACTCACTGTATGTCATTTCCATGTACTGAACTCTTGTTATTCAACTATGCCAAGATAAATTCAATTTTTGAATCTAGGGCACCTTTAACAAAAACCCTGAACAGAGAAGACATTCCCAGAACGTTCTCAGAACGTCTCCACTGGTGTTAAGGATGTTGCCTAGTAACGTTCCCAGTACGTTCAGAGACGGTCATGATGTGGAGTTCTTTTAAGGTTTCGGGACGTTATTTGGTGGACCTCCAGGCAGTGCCGTATTAAGCCTTCACAGGGCCCTTGGGCTAACGAACGCTGCGCCTCTGACTCTTGATTGGGGTGTGTGACGACGATGCGTTTTAAAACACAAAAGAGGATTGTCTCGGGGGCCCCCCAGTGTTCGGGGCCCTGGGCTGCAGCCCATGTTGCCCATTAGGATTACGTGGCCCTGCCTCCAGGGAACTTTCAGGACGTTCTGGTAATGTTTAGGGGACTATTACTATAGGACGTTCTGTTAACTTCCCAAATGCCCTCTTTGTAACGTTCTCACACAACCATAAAATAACAAAAATAGAATGTCCCCGTAAAGTCATATCGGGAATGTTATTAAATGACCAACAGAGGACCGTGTGGGAACGTTCTGTTACCTTTCCAAATGTTCTTAACGTTCTTATGTGACCATAAAATAACCAAAATGGAACGATTCATATAAGGAACCTTGAACTGCAGCGCTTTTATTACCAGAAGAGGACGTTTTAGGAGCGTCCCTAATGCTCTGTAAAGGTTCGGAATTTTTGTCACCTTTAGAGAACTTTTAGGGAACATTGCACAAGGTCATGAGAACGTCGCTTTCTACGTGGGAAAAAATGCATACAAAATAAACTTAGTGTTACTTTCTCCCACCCAGACTTGGATGAGTTTCTTTTTCCAGTGAGGAGGGCTTCATTCGCTCCTCTCCACTGGATAAGTGCCCTCGTCTCTTCACTGCTCCCTAACGGATACAGCTTCATAGTAAAATGGATTTTATTGTTAAAAAACAGATTAACCAAAAGTTAGATAAGCATGGTTTTGTTACAGTAGTTCTCCAAGGAAGACGAGGAAGGCAGGTTCAAAGACGAGAATGTAGTTTAATCTCACAGAGTAGTCAGGATACATGGAACACGCATAACATACAACAATACCAGACGCTAGACTGAAGACAGAGAGGAACTTAAATACACAAACTAATGACAAACAGCTGAGGGTGTAATCAGTGTCCATGGTGAGTAATGAGTGGCGGGAACAGAACACAAAGGGTCACATGACAGTCAATGACAACCTGGAAGAGACTGTGACTGTAACAGGTTTAAGGTAAGCTAATTTAATTAAAGTTAATGATAGCTAGCGTAGTTTAATTAAAATGCTTAATGTTATATTCTGAGGAATAAATAAACTTGTGAATTAACTTGCCAACAACCAAATTTCCTAATCTAAATTATATATGTAAATGTATATTTGGGATTTTGTTGTTAAGACAATGTTAAAAACTTACAGTTATTTGTAGCGCTTCCTTCCTCCGCCATTGTTTTGTTGCAATTATTTCTGGGGCTTCAAGCGGATTCGGCGCGCAAGTGTGCACTCGATGCATCCTCGATATCAAGAACACCCCTGTACTTGCATTCAACGGTTGATGATTGACGTAGAGCAAGAACACAGGGATGCAAGATCGTTGAAGAACGCATATGGAGAAACAGCCATTGGCTACAATCATAGAATGCATAGAAATCAAACTATTTTTTACCAGATAATCTTTGTATTAGAATTAAAACAGTATATAATATTAAAATAGTGGACTTCAATGGGCACCAAACAGTTGAAGGTCAGAATTAGTTTCACTCCAGCTTCAAATTGTTCAACATGATCCCAGATGAGAAATAAAGGTCTTATCTAGTGAAACCATCGCTCATTTTCTGAAAAAAAAATTGAAAATTTAAGTTCTAACCAGAAATGCTCAACTTGAACTAACTCTCTTCTTCTTCTCCTCTATTTGAACTCCAGCAATGTAGACACTGCTAAGCGTATTACTGCCCTCCACAGGTCAAAGTTTGAACAAATTGTTATATACTATTGAACTAGCATATTGCATATAAAAATTAGTTCAAACTTTGACCTGTGGAGGGCAAACAGCATAACGCAAAATAATGGAAAGAAAACACTTATTTTAAGAAACTGTGCATGATGTGTAGTCAGCTTCATTAACAAATGACTCGAACCGGTTGAGAGTCAATGCACAGCCCAGCCAAGTTCACTTCAAGAGTTCACGATTTTTCCCCTATTTATGTGTGAATCGGAAAATTACTGCTTCTCGGCTAACTCAGAAGTCATCTGAGAAATGTAATCCCATCCGAATATGCCTGAGATTCATTTTCATAATTTTTGGCGAGCTGATTCACCGACCGTTCCACTTTCATCATGGATAAAGGTCTTTTTGTCATCCGACGAAACAATAACATGAAATCGATACGGAGATCCTGATCACAGAAAATAGTAAGAATCTATGTATTTTAGCTTTTCTTGATTGCTAAGTGATTCAGTTGACCCAGTTTCCCAAATGATTCGTTCTCGAAAACAAAGACACGTTTCTCAAAATGTTTAACAATGACAACATTTGGTAGCAAAACTGATGACACACCAGTCAAAATCTGAGAGAGAGCTGAATGAATAATTTACAGGGGTTTTAAACTTACACAGTACCAGTACTTTAGATTAAGAAAATTTCACTATTCTATGTACAATAAACTAGAGCACATTGTACAAACTCAATGTTGTAATTGTCAACTCTCTTTGTATCAATTTGTTATGTGTATTCTACTGTATTTTTACAGAACTGAGAAATGACTGCCTAAGGATATAGTCTTGTGTCAGAAGACCAATACACTGCTATAGTACTGTATATCCTGTATTGAAATTGATTTGCAAAATAATTCCTGAATCCCAGTAAGAGGTATTTTTGTTACAGTGATATATGAATTGATCTCACTAGTGTTCACTGGGCAGTGCAGTAGTCTGTGTATTTGTTACATTTGTGTGTCATCTGATGCCAAAGTTTGATTTTGTCAGACAAGAATAAGTTTTTGACTAGAACATTTTATTTTGACCTGGAAGTTTGAGGTTTGTAGTAAAGTTGGTGTATTTTGAGATTGTGTTTATAGTTGTGAGAACATGTTGAATTGTTTCATGAATTGTGCGTTAGCAATCAAGAAAAACAATAACTATACTGAAAAGTTTGAAAGACAAATTTATGTTGGCTTGTCATAAAGGCAAGTTAAAGTCTTGTTTAAAAAACGTAAAAACTTTGGTCAGTTAGGCCAGAATATAGATGTTCTGGGTGATTGCTAAAGTGTTGCTAGGTGGTTGCTAGGAGATTCTGGGTGGTTGCTATGCTCTTGCTATGCAGTTGCTGGGGTGTTGCTAGAGTATGTAGTTGATAGGGTGTTCTGGGTGAACTCACACAGACATTCCCACCTCTGTTAAGAACAGAAACTCAAAAATAGTTTTGTTGCTCTTTAACTTGCTCTAAAACCAGGGTTTCTGCAGGTTTCACCAAGTCAAATTTAAGACTTTTTAAGACCTTTTTAAGACCATTAAGAATGAAATGGTCAAGAATAAATCAGAAGCTTCTGGCAAAAATCAAAAAGCTCTTGGTAGTTTCTAAGGAAATTGCTCAAGAAGACATCAAGCCTCTTTTGCATCTGTGGGAAGGAGAGAAACTCCTCACTTCTGCACCCAACAGACAGGCAAGGCATCAAATTGTTGGAGAATGACATCACCTAAGACAAAATAAGTGAAAAAGACAAAAACAGTGAATTTTTAATTGATAAATCATTACAATACATCATGACAATATATCAACAATCTGTAACGGTTATAATGAGCAAAGTCACTATTGTATCTACATTTGTTGATAATGGTGGATAAAGCCTATTTCAATACCAAGTCAGCTATTGCACACAGAACAGGTGCTTAACCATGAATATGACAAAAGTAACAGATCTGCACTCAAAAATATGATCCTGACTAGAAAAATAGAAAAGAAAAAAGTGCACACAACAAATAATAAGTGTACTCAAAAGGACAAACTGAAAAAATTGTGACAGCTTTAAAAGGTAAAGTAAAAAAAGGTCTGGCCATAACACAGGTGTTATACAAATTAAGATTAATTAAATAAAATTTAATTATTTCTTGCAAAATAGCCATCTAGCACAGTTATAGCTAAGGATGGACACCATACTGTTCAACAGGTAGTATAAATAGGAAAAATTGATAACAATCCACTTAATACAAAAGAAAAAGTAAGCTAATGATAATAGTAACAATTAACATTTAAACAATAAAACATTTACTTACTTTCACGTGCTTCATTAAGTCCTTGGCTGTAGCATGCCCCATGAACTGGGATCCCAGGTATCTTGACTGTACCTGCCCGCCTTCCCAAAAACGTACGTGAAGGTCTAACTGTTAGCTGTTTCTTTTTGGAGGTGCGATTCAGACTTTCGTCAAACATCAGCACGAACGGTCCCGTCACTTTCGAAATTAGGTCTCTCTTGATAAAATCTGCTAGTCCAAAGCGTGCAATGTAGGCAGTTTTATCTTTCCCGCACCTGAATGTTTTAGCGATGTTAGAGTCCGGAAACATTGTCTGAAACAATTCACCAATTTCCTCATTCGCATTATAGGACTGGTGTCTAGTCACGGTGTGGAGGACCCAGAGCACCTCCGCTCTTAGTGTTGGCTCTGATCCAAAAGCGACACGGCCGTCGCTCACAGGGGTTGCGGAGCTGCAGTGTGGTTCTCGCCTAGGCAGTGTGGAGCCACCAGATACTTGGCAGAACTGGCTGATGACTGTCGTTTGCTGGAGGCCTTTCACAACAGTTAGATGTTTCTCACTTTTTGCATGAGACTCCAGCGCCTGTACACCCAACGTTCCCAGTTTAATTGCCTTCTTGCATACTAAGCAGTAGGCTTCAAATACGTTGTTAGCAACTGGCCTTAACCAAGACCTGAATTCAGTTTTTTCAAGCCAAGTATCGCTAAACTTGCACTTCCCCATAGCTGAAAAGTAAAATCTGTTTTACGTCTTTGGTGAAATCCGAGAAAAACTCGCGCCAATAACAGATAGCTGATTGGCTGTTGCAAGTTGGTCTGATTTGTAGTTGTGATACAGCGAATTATATTTGGACTAGCGGAAGAAAAAACTACACCACAGAGAGAGAGAAAAAAAAAAAACATTCTAAAGTGCTGCAAGAGCATTAGATGTCGTGCTACATGGCCATCAAAATTAAGACCTGTTTAAAATTATTTAAGACCTAGAACAGTGACTTTTTAAGGCGTAAAATTTTGATTTTTAAATTTTAGACTTTTTAAGACCCCGCGGAAACCCTGTAAAACATGTGATTTAAACCATCGAAGTAGCCTGTGTAATATTAATAAAACTGCTCATCTCCTTTAGTGATACAAGCTGAGATTCGTTTAGAAAATGTTGATGTTTTTCATATAGTGTCTTTACTTGGTGCCATGATGGATATTGAGTTTTTTTGTTTTTTTAAACAGTATATAGATGACTACTTTGTGGTAATGCAATGTTCGTTATCAGTTTGTAGTAGTAAACGAAGAGAGGTCATATCAATCACAAGTTCAATATGGAGTACAGCAAGGCTCAGTACTAGGACCGTTGCTTTTCACTCTGTACATGCTACCCTTGGGAGATATCATTAGGAAGCCGCTATTTTGTAGGATTTATGGTATTTTGTGTTATTTATTTGCCTCAATTTGTAATAATTTAAGTATATACATTTATATAAAATAGCAAAAATTTTATGTTAAATCCACTTTAATAAAGATCTACATTTCTAAATTTCATTCATAGTGATAGACATGTGCCTGGGTTTAGTGGACGATTACTGCCATCTACTGGAAAGCAAACACTTAACCCTCTATGGTACACTATATGATATCAATGAGGAAAAAATTATTTGTGTTGTTTTTTCTGCTTAAAATTGGACACTTTAACAATATCAGTAAACATTTTCATAAATTATTTTTTTATAAGTTTGTTTGCTCGAGGCAACATTGTACCACAATGGAAAAGTTTAAACATTTGGCATTTTCATGCAGAAAAAAGAAATATATTTATTGAAAACATTAATTTCTTTAATTAGACACTTGAACAAACAAATTTATCCAGTTTCTAATGTATTAAAAGTTTTATATTTAATAAAAAGTAACATTTTATATCCAGCTGTTGCCCTCAGGCAACATTGTACCATAGTGGAACACAAATATTACCAAACCATCATATATTTATGTTATTATATCAAGTTATCATATCCATCTTCATCCTTATCTCCATCTTTTCTCTCTCCCTGACAGATTGTCACTATGATTTAATCTTCCTCATCACAGTATGACCCCTCATTAACTCCTCATCATCACCCTCATTAACTGCCAGTGCTACCTTTGTTTTACACCTCTTTAAAGTGCTATAGAAAATGTGCAGATCATAATATATGCAGATATAGTATGTGAAATAGTATTCTTATAAGTACGTTACAAAATCATGTGAAAATGCAAATATATTTAGATAATTCTAACTCTTTTCCTTAAAAATGGACCCCTGTTGGTCATGTTTTGGTCTTTTTTGCACTCTTATTGATTAGTATTTGAGTTATTCTGTCCTGAGATACTTTTGATCAATCAACTGGTGCCTTATTTTATTAAAAACAAACTAAAATAGACCATGTTGCCTGGAGGCAACACCGTACCATAGAGGGTTAATTAAATTAAAATGAAAATAACATGAATTTTTAACTACAGCCACTAGATGGCTAGAGAATGAATCAATGGTTCACATTATAAAATCATTATTATAACTATAAAAATAACTCTATATCACATTTTAGCATTTTTTGTGCTATCATTTGTACTATCATGGGTATTTGAAGATATTTTTGAAAAAATACAATTATTTACAAGGCTGTAGAGAACAGTGCACTATTGCAGACGTATATACTGAGGTTTTAATTACATTATTTTATTACATTATTTTAATATAGTCAGTCGTGAATTAAAGTGGGCCGGTCTAAGGCATGAAACTCCAGGGCTGAAAATGAGTCCCAATCCGGCCCTGGATGGTTTCAATAATTAAGTTACCCAGGAGCTCTGTTGACATAGACTTAGCTAACGTTAGCTACAGCTTGATGAATTGAGTCATTGAACACAGCAGGAGAGAACGCAACGTTAGCCAGCTAGCTAAAGCTCCGGTGGAAAATTATTAGCTAACGCTACCGTTTTTGAGGAGGTAGATTTTGAGGTGAGAGGACTGACAAGGCAGAAGGTAAAGTGGTCCACCGTTCTATCAATAAGCAGACCTGCCAACCTGTACGCAATTTGCGTAGCGGATACGCATTTTGACTTCAAAGTATGCCGGTACGATTTGTCACTCTAAACTACGCAAAAACCTGGTGACGCCTCTGTGCACGCGCAGTCCTCAAATCAAGCAACAGCAAAAGAAGAAGAGTTCAACCAATCATAGCGCTAGGTTCTTCCCCCAAATAGCAAGTGGGGATGATTGACAGATGTGTAAAGCCTATCAATATCGACACCAATAAAGATTCCCACTTGATCCCCCTTCATAATACTTAGTAAGGAGGCCATAATAATTTTTGACTCATGGCTGAAGTTAAGTTTCTCCAGCTCTCCCCAGGTTGGCAAAAAAAGCATCTCAAAATGCATCAGATTGATGCTTTAAAATATGGAATATTAAAATTTTTCTCCCTAGAGGGGAGCATAGTGCATGCCAAAAGCCCACTCAACAACACACCTGGCCTTGGAGTGATGCCTGTTGTAGCGAGCTTCAACAGAGGTAGCAACAGGCTCTCGATAGGGGCTCATGATGCATATGGGTGAAGTCAGGCAGGGATACCCCCCATCTCCTAGGATGCATCGACCCTCAGGTGGGTACAGTTGTTTGCAATAGATTGCACTGTGTTTCAGGACCATTGTGTCGTGCACAGAACCAGGAAAGCCTATGCAGATATCCAAGAATTTTCCTTGGTGGTCACACACAGCCTGGAACTGTACTGAAAAGAACAGTTTCCTGTTGAAGTAACAGCCAGCGTTGACTGATGGGGGCTTTATACATATATGGCAGCCATCAATGGCTCCAACTGCTCCACACTGAAAACTATGAGGGTTGCATCGTGCCATTGATTACCAACCAAAGGAAACAGTCGTGTACTTTTTACGTGTGAGAAGGGGCACGTCGCAACACAGATGCGTGAGACCAACGCCGGAGAAGGGGCACGTCACCACCACAATAAATTAATATCTTACCCTGATGTTTTTTCCTATGTGTTTGTATTTTCTTTATCAATCACTTTTTTTCTTTTACTTTCCTGTGTTCTGATGACACTGGATATATCCTTGATACAAGTGTAATGGAGATATTTTTCACTGAGGGACTTTTATTTTGATGGGTTGCTCTGTTTCCGGTATGTCCGCGGGAGATGCAAAGACATCTGGGAAGAAGGAGAGTAAAAAATACGTAATGACCAGACACGCCATGTTCACTGTGTGAGGAGATGTCAATTTTTCCGCCTGTGTTTTAACGTAAGACAGTGGTATACATTCAGTTTAAGTTTTGTGCACACTGACATAACCATTTGAAGCCGGAAACGTTGTTGTAGCAGAAGTTCGGTTGAATGCATCATCGGATGGAGAGCGGTGTTGGAGACTGGCCGAGAGCACGAGAGAGAGCTGCTGGAGCCGCGAGTTTCATCAAGAACACTTGTTTTTTCCTGCATCGTTCGACTGGGCATTTTGAGATTTCTGCTGTTTTTTTTCGAGTCATCAGAGATTGATTTCTTCCTGCAAGTCACTTGAGTGTTGTTAGTGTGCGAGATTGTGTTTTTGAACTGCACTCATTTTCTACGGAGTGATTTCTTTTTGAGTATTTTTGCCCTTTTCTAGAGACTGAATGTACAAGTCACCCATGAACTGTCTTATACCCCCTTTCCACCAGCACGAACCGGGTGCTAGTTCAGAGCTAGTGCTAGTGCCAGTTCGGAGTTGGTTCAACTGACGAGCCTTCTAAGAACCAGTTTGCCTTTCCACAGGCTAGAGAGCCACCACAGAGCCAGGTCTTAGGTCACAGTAAACGTCTCATATTTCACAGCAAAGCTAGCACCGCAGCACCAAACACAAATACACCAAACTCGTTTGAGATGCATCTGCTTTACGCAAAGCGATCGGCGCATGACATCAAAGCTCTGCCAGAACGATCCAAAAGTACAAGGAGTCGTATGCTCTACAAACGCTCCCGCAGATCCGCAGCACCCGCCAAATCGTTCCACGCTGCTCCGATGCGTCTCGAACAAGCCTTCTATCAACAATTGCGGATGTTTCACTACTGTTGATGCTCATGGCTTTGCGAACCTACATCGGCATCCAAACACGGCTCGCCGTAATTTGTAAGTTATATAGACGTAGATTACGATCGAGCTGCTATTAGCACTGCTATTTCAAAAATGGCGGTCACAAGGTTCTTGTTGGTCACGGTAACCCTGCCCCCAGCCCCTGATGCAAGCGGTTCTTACTTCTAGCCCAGCAACGTTTTGGTGCTACTTACGAACCACTTTTCCTGGTTCGGAGCTGGTGCTTTGTGTGTCGAAAGACAAAGAACTGATTTGAAACTAGGCTCTGGCTCCGAACCAGCATTCAAACTGCCTTGGTGGAAAAGGGGTATTACAGAACGAGAGACATTCATTTCCTCCTGCGAGTTGTTTAAGTGCACTTGTTAGTGCGCAAGAATATGTTTTGAACTGCTCTAATTTTCTACAAAGTTATTTCTTTTTGAGTATTTTTGCCCTTTTCTAGATACTGACTCTACAAGTCACCCATGAACTATCTTACAGAGTGAGAGGCATTGATATCTTCCTGCGAGTTACTTAAGTGCACTTGTTAGTGCGCAAGTGTTTCTGAACTGTACTACAGTTTTCCTGCGGAGTGAGTTATTTTTTTCCCTTTTATTTTTTTGAGTATTTTTGCACTTTTGGAGAGACTAAGTTCGTTACCATCAAGTTTTACTTATGAAACCCCAGAGAAGCACTATAAGCCAGACGCTATTTAGTCGCGTGTGCCCTGTGGCTAGTGATGTCCGGTTCGCGAACGAATCGTTCTTTTGAACCGGTTCACCAAATCGGTCTGAAACGGTTCGCATCTCCAGTAAGCAAACACTAAGCCACAATTACTAAAGTTACTCACTTTTTGACGTGCCTGACACTCCCTCGGACTCGAATTAAACCAACATCCCGGAGTTATTCTGTTAGTCCAACAGTTCACAGTTCACTGCTGTAAAGAGAGAACTGATCAGTGTTGCCAGATTGGAAATGTTCAATTATCGTACCAGAAGCTCAAAATTATCGTATTTTGAACAAAATTATCGTACACGCCTTTTTTTTTATAGGTAAATGAACAAAATTAATAACTATTGATTTTTACAATGGAAAGAATCAATACTGAACTAACTTAAAGGTGCCCTCGAATCAAAAATTGAATTTTCCTTAGCATAGTTGAATAACAAGAGTTCAGTACATGGAAAAGACATGCACTGAGTTTCAAACCCCATTGTTTCCTCCTTCTTATATAAACCTCATTTGTTTAAAATACATCCGGAGAACAGGCGAATCTCAACATAACACCGACTGTTACGTAACAGTCGGGGACTCCGCCCCCAATATTTGCATATGCTCATGATCCAGGCCAGGCGGAACCGCCCAGCGGAATCATCGGAAGTTCTGCAAGCAGAGTGAAGAAACAAGCCAAGCGAGGATAACAGCGAAAATGGCAGATCATGGAAATAAATGTTATGTTCCAGGCTGTGAAGGGGATGTGAAAACTTTTCATAGTCTTCCTCCAGAAAAAAACTGTCAAAAGGCATGGCTGATGTTTATCTATAACCGGATACCGGAACAATTTAACTCAAAGTTGTTAGTTTGCTCTGCCCATTTCACCACGGACAGCTTTTCTAACCTGGGACAATATCAAGCAGGCTTCGCTCAGCGTTTGACACTGAAGAAAGGGGTAATTCCAACTATATTCCCGCAAGCAGTAAGTAGTGCTTTTATCCACATCTTGGCTGTAGAAACTATTTCTGATTAAATGTAAAGTTTCTTAGTGAGCTAACAACATTAACGACCATGTACCCAGTGTTGTCTAGATCTAATGCAAGATGCTAGTACAGTAACAAATAGCAAAGTTTACGTAACTACTATTAACGGTGAGGTTAAAATTTATTACTGTCTTTGTTATATAAATCTATAACATAACCGTAGATACATATGCCAATTCTCTTTTGTCGGATATAATTATAATTTGACCTATATTTAACCAACAACACATTACACCGAAGCTAACTATGTTAGTTTATTTGCTTACAGATAGCTACAGATACTCGATCCTTCTAGCTAACTTTCTACACCGTTCAAACTGAAACGATAGTCATTTGACAAGACATTTAGTCACTTTTTTTCAAATATTTTTATTTTTGAGAACTTGTATGACTTGTATGCGTACACCTGTGGAAAAAGATATTTNTGAAGAGGTGGTCTCGGTACGCTTTCAAACGAACTCTGGAGCGGTTCGTTTGAGATGTGAAAGCAATCTGACACAGTTTTCATGACATTCAAGGCATCCTTTGTTATGTGACAAAACATCTTATCTGAAATGTGTGTCGTTTTGGAGTAACATAACAGCAACATGTCCAATAATCTACCTACAACTACTTAGGCTGGATGACAGGATAACTTTTAAGTCATTTTTCTCAGTTCTGCACTCTGCGTAGTTACTGCCTTTTTGCTTTGTAGGGCAGAGTTGTACTCGCATGTAACTTGCCTAAACGCATTTTGGTACGCTTTTAAATGTTGCTGTGTGAAAGCGAACCGAACCAAGAAGAAAATGCAACATTGTAACAAATTTAGTCCCTGTTTCGGAACAAAACAAACGATCCATAGGTGTGAAAACACCCTTAAATTAAAGTGTCTATATTGGGCTGTTTGTTTGATGACGTACACGAAAAGTGCCGTTCATTTTATTCTACACCACCTTAAAATAACATGAAAACTGAACATGTATTTCTAGCTGGTAAAATGTCGTATATACATGACATTCAATCAAATTACCTAATTTTTCGCGGTCAAAACTGACTGCATCCACACAAGCCAGCATCGCTACATTAGTGCTGTTCTCGACAATATAACGTTACCTTTGTAAAAGTGGGGATTTAGCATTTACTAGCATGAAAAACAACTATGTAGATTTAAGATTAAAACTCTCTTCCATACAAGAACATACCCTTCTGCGAGTTACTGTTTTTAATGTTGATCATATTATACCAGCAAGAATATTGCCCGAATATATTATATTATATTATCCCGAATATTGATTTTATACAACAGTTCAACAAACAAAAGGGTAATATTAAGTGATGTACATTTTAAACAGTATTGTCAGTATTTTTCAACGAAAGCCACAGCAGAACTGCAGCACACAAGCTGTTTCGTGAATGAATCTGCAGCTTTGAACGAATCGTCAATGATTCAATGATTAATTCATAAATACAGCCGCTTGCTTTGATACTGAAAGAATGAATGACTCGATGATTCATTCATAAAAACAATGACTTACCGCCACCTTTTGGCGGTTTTAATGTTATATTTAAAAGTATCACTTTGTTTTTTATCATCATTATATTTATTGCATTTTTTTTAAAATTTAAGGCATTATTTATTTTACAAAGGTATTTATAAAGGTAAAAAAATGCACTGGAAAAATTGTTTTAAGAAGGCAAATATTGTCCCTTAATGGAAATGTGTAACTGCAGTCTAAGTGGAAAAGAGAAGGTACACAGAAGGATGTTAAATCCCTCAGGGGGTATGACACTCTAGAAAGTTTGAGAACCACTGAAAGAGGATATATACAATTGCACCAGCTGCTGCTAAGAGTGTAATGTCAATACAGCCTGTTACCTTGATTCAGATTTTTCATAAGCTTAAATGAATTGGTTGAAAGAGAAAAATTACGACTATTTTTAAAGACTACATATAAAATAGCTATCAAAATTAATGTTGGTAACTGTAGTTTGACTAAAAGTAATGACTAAGACTTGACAAAAATGTGATGACTTTTCATTAGCTAAAACTAGACTAAAATATGAAAGACTAAAATGAGACTAAGACTAAGGTGCATTTTCATTTGAAGATAAAGACTAAGACTAAATCAAAAATGGCTGCCAAAATTAATACTGCAGATCTGTCTCTACTGCACAATCAATCTCTTATTGTTGGTTACAGAGAAACCATTGGAGAGTGCAGAGCTCATGCTGAACAAACTCTGGAGGACTGAGCTGATTCTGACTAAACGCCTCTGATTGGCCGTTGTGATCACATGATCAACAAACATGTCTGTGATTGGCTGCAGTGATCAACACTGCAGAAACACACAGTAAATAGAAAGCGCCGAGGCTCTTCACACACACAAACACACACAGGATCGTCTGTCAGCAGGAATGAACCGAGCCGCTACTGCAGAAGCTGCTATCATTACGCTTCACATTTAAGTGTCGCTTTAGTACTTTTGACAACACTAGTCTGCTCTGTTTCAGGCCTGACAGCTTTTCCACACAGTTGTGTTTAGGGCTCCAGAAGTCTAGGACTGGCACTGCTAGTGAGGTCTGAATCTCTAGTCTCTTTCACTGGATTAGTGAGGACATTTGTGAATCTGGAAGACATTTTGTCAAAGCTGTAAACACACACACACACACACACATCTTCACTGTTGTTGTTCTTGATGTTTCTCTCTTCTTGTGTTCAGATGCCTGTGATCTCACACTGGATCCAAACACAGCAAACACTGAACTCGTTCTGTCTGATGGGAACAGGAAGGTGACGCGTGTGGAAGAGGATCAGCCGTATCCTGATCATCCAGAGAGGTTTGATCAGCGTCCTCAGGTTCTGTGTAGAGAGAGACTGACTGGACGCTGTTCCTGGGAGGCTGAATGGAGCGGAGATTATGCTGGAATATCAGTGACATGTAAAGGAATCAGCAGGAAAGGAATGATTGATGACTGTATGTTTGGAAGGAATGACAAATCCTGGATTCTAGACTGCTCTGCTGGAGGATTCTCTGTCTGTCACAATAAGAACTACACTAAAATACCTGCTGTCCATTCATCCTCTAAGAGAGTAGGAGTGTATGTGGATGTGTCGGCCGGCACTCTGTCCTTCTACAGCGTCTCTGACACACACACACTCACAGGCTTACACACATTCAACACCACATTCACTGAACCCCTCTATGCTGGATTTACCGTTTATTTCTCCTCAGTGTCTCTGTGTGATATTAAAGGATAGAGAGACACTCTGTAAATCCTCTTTCTGATCTTCACACACTCAAATCTCACTTCATCACATTTGTATTAATTAATTTTTAATGCATGTTTTTCATTGTCATCTAGAAGTTACACATCTAGATCAGACACACACACTGTTCTGAATCTGTAATAAACAGAGTAATAAAGTTGCTTTAATATTCATGTTGTAAATTGTTCATCAGATTGAATAAAAGCACATTTGAGACTCATTTAATCCTGAGCTGGTTTGTGAATGACTGATGTGAACTGATGACAGTATGAATGATCATGAATGTGATTCAGATCAGCAGAATGAAGAAATCCCGTCGTCTCCTGTCTCCTGTGTTGATCCACTGCGTCCGTTGGGATTTGACACAAATGATAGTTAATGGCTGATCTATTTCAGCATCAGCAACATCACTAACAGTGGTTTAGTACAATAGCAGAGCTGCTCTATTTCTCCTCAATAATAATAGCTCTTAACTCTTTAACCCTTTAAGCCCTGAAGGCATTTCTAGAGTTGTTTTTCAGTGACACACAAAAGTAAACACTCATAACTCCAAAACTATAGCAAGAAGTCAAGAGTCAAAAGATCAATATCGTTTGATAGAAATATTTCCTCTAAAAAACTGTTATATTACATTTGGACATTCTCATGCTGAGAAACTGCTGATAAAAACAAGCAACTATATATAATTTTATTATAATTGTACATATCTTTGTTATTTGACATGTAATAACTCAGGAAGGAAGTTCCTCTACATCTGGATCAAATCTGATTATAAATCAATCAAAAGTTACAGCATTTGGAACAAGGAAACATCAATATAGTACACCGGGGAGCCGGGGAGGCTCCAGGAATGAGTTTGGGAACCCCTGCTGTAGACTGAACATGTGATGCGCTCATCCCTATGCCCTAATCCCTTCAAAGGGTTTACCCTCCGGAGTGAGCGCTTCGACGGGATGAAAGGTGTAGTGGTCAAAAAACTCTTTTTGGAACGCACTTCTGCATCATCTTAATGAGATAATCAAGTAGATTGTGTTTCTGTTTACAATGTCATTTTGGCCACAATAATGTATCAAATCTAACTCATAAATATTACAGTAGTATAGAAAAATACTATACATACATTTATAGGTAAAAAATCAAACTCTGAGCAAAGGATCATGGGGGCCTGAAGTGTCCATCAGTTGTAAATCCTTTATTCTGAAGGTCCTTTTGAAGTGTCCGGTTTTGAGCACTTCGGGTTGAACGACCCTTCAATATGGCGGCCATGATAGTTTCACTCTGAAGTGCCATTCACAGGGTGATATATCCCGTTTGTAACGCACCGTTGTTGTTTAGGCAAGGCCATTTTATTTATATAGCACATTTCACACACAATGGTAATTCAAAGCGATTTACCTAAATAAGAAACAAATACATAAGAATAAAAATAACAGTAAAATCAGAGGATAATCTATCTGGATGGACAAGTCAGGGAGTTTCAGTCAGAGAATTTTGCGTTTAACACTAGAAGCGCCAGAATTCCAAAACTACTAGAACAGCCATGAGCGGTCATTTTGACCGCTATATTATAAACTCTATAATCTCTAAATAAATTGCCCAATTGAGAGATTAATGTATTAATTTTGTTAGGATATCTTTTAAAAAACAAATAACACCAACATGTACATTTTTTATTTAGTTAAAAATGATAATTATAAATTTAGAAATATTCACACCATTTCATAGTAAAATGTAATTATTGCATATTCAGTATTTCTCTGTATTTATTTTACATAACTCAGAACAACAAAATAACATTTAAAATGATCTATGTGATTATGATTTTTTTTTTTTTTACAACATTTATGATACATTATAACACAGAACATAAGCTGGAAACAAGCAGCTCTAAAGTTAAAAAGAGTCACGAACGAAGTTTGGAACCATAAAACAATTACGCTACAAATTTTATATTAAATAGATATATCTATATCGTGCTCGGCTATTTAAGATTCACAGTCAACACAAGTTACTTCTGTTCTTCTCGCACAATTTCCACACACAGGTTTGTGGCATTTGTAGCAGGTGTCGTGCGTTTTATTTTGTTTGCGGATTCTCCACACCTGGCACTGTCTCCGTTTTGGTGTCAGTTGTGGGGGTTGATTTTTCTTTTGGTTGGGACCTTGTGTCAACTGCGATGCTGCCCTTTTTCCCTCCATGAACTCCGCTCTCAGCTCCTCTGCCAGTCGCAGCAGGAACTTCCTCCGGGCAATATTGCTGCTGGTGCACTCCTTGAAGAGGATGTGGGCATTGATTCCAGCGAGGTCGAGGATGTTGTAAAACACAGCCACTGGCCATCTACGCGTACCGCCTTTCACAGAGTATGCCCGTGCCATCTGATCTAGGACATCCACCCCATACTTGGTGTTGTTGTAATAGGTCACAGATTCCGGCTTTGCTTTCGGCCCATCAGTGATGCCCACGCTTGTGTGCACGGAGCTCAAAATGCACACATTCTTCCTCGGCTTTCCCTGGTATATATCGTGAGCATCACATCTGCACATTTTAGCACTTTTATGTTACACAACAGCGCTTGCTCTTTTGCGGAGGGGGGCAACTCGCGCTTACTTTTTCCCATAGTGCCAACCAGGCTGGTCTTCTTGGCCTGTAAGGCGGTGGCCAGTTTCAGTGAAGTGAAGAAATTATCCGTTGTAATATTTCTTCCCTTACCCAAGAATGGCTCCGCCAGTTTCAGCACCACACTCTCTCCCACGAGCTGACCTCTGCTCCGTGCCTCTTCTTTACCCAGAAACGGAGCCCCATTCAGCATGTATTTCGAACGGACATCAGCAGCCAGCCAAAATTTGATGCCAAATTTATCAGGCTTATTCCCCATGTACTGAAGAAATCTGCACCGGGCCTTGGTGGGGAACAGCTGCTCATCTATGGTTATGTCGGCACCGGGCTTGTAACAGGCTATGCTGTTCTGAATAAACTTGTTCCAAGTGGCCGATACCAGGGCAAACCTGTCATCCTGCAGACGCACACATCGGGTTTCTTTTTTATCGAACCGCAGGAATCTCATTATCTCCCTGAAGCGATTTCTGGCTATGGTTTCTTTGAAAAACGGGAAGCCCCATTTCTCCGACCAAAGGCTCCCCAAATCCATGTTCTTCGCACCCTGTGCTCCACGGATATATAACAGAGCTATGAAGGCTTTCAGTTCAGCCACTGTCAGGTCCCATGAGCTGTCACCACGGTGCTGATTTGCCTCAGCCACAGTGCAGTCCCTGATGTGTTTCAACATGCCATCGTCAAACAAACACAGAAAGGCAGTGAGCGCATCTTCGACGTTGTGCTTCGCGTGTGTAGCAGATCTGATTCTGCACATAATGAATTTTACTCTGGAGACAACAGGCCAGCTCCGAAACAGTATTTATTGATCTGGAAAACATGGGACACTTGATCAGAGAAACATCAGTTGCGCTAAATTCTTCCGTTAACACAACTATGACTGGAAGAAGGGAGAGAGAAAAAATGCGTCCTGCCTCGTCAGCGTCCACTCGCGCTCTGAGGCTGACGCAACTCACGTACTCCCAATAGGAATAGTGCGCAACACAGACAAGCGTCCCATACGAACAAACACTACAATGCATGGTTCCCACTCACAACAATACATGACCCGTGCAGGAATCCAACACTCAGTGAAATTAATTGACTTAAAATAATTAGAAAAATAGTTTTGGGAAGTTCACTGCATAAAAATAAAATATGATCAAATAAAATAAAATAATCTTTTCTCAACAGGCTACACGTGTGCAGTGGGACCGGCAGCTTCAGTCAGAACATTTTGGTTCTGCCTTCTCCCTGGACGTTCAGTTGACTGAAGGATGGTCCACACCGTCCCATCCTTTCCCTTTTCCACAGCCACCTCCGGCCGAGATGACTCTAAGGGCGGGCTGAGCACTCCAGCTGGCACAAGTGCAGGTACTGGTTCGGGAAAGCCTAGGACAACAATATAACACTAATAAGAATAATAATAACAAAAATATAATAATAATAATAATAATAATATCATCACAATAATAATAATATTCTAATAATAATAACAATAACAATTACTTAGCCCAAGAATGATAGTAATATTCTAATAATAATAATAATAATAATTTTATAATATTATAATATAATAAAATAATAATAACATGAACAGCAGAACTAGTAAATATGGGTTTTTCCAAGTTTACCTGGAACGTCAGCTATGAACGGAACATCTGGTTCCCTAATCTCCGAGGAAGATAGCCGCCTCTTTTTCCTTTTTACGGACTCTGACTCACTCTCTGATGAGGATGAACTGTTGTCTTGCACCCAGGAAAGGTCGCTGTCACTTTCCACCTCAGACAGCGCCCCTGCATCAGAGTCATCACTGTCCAGATTGTGAAGCATTTCCAAGGCCATGGCAAAAGTCATATTTCTCTTCATTCTATTATTTGTATTAGACATTTTCTAAACGCTCGCTATAAACTCTTTATAAATCTATTTTATAATAATAATAATTTGGCAATAATAATTTGTAGTCCAAGAATTAATATTTATAATCAAATGAGCATATGCTAATAGTACTGGAGACGCTGACAGAGACGATAAACCGCGGGAAAGAACAATAGAATCGTACGAGATTTAGAGCGGTCAATATGACCGTTATGGCTTTAATAGGTAGAAATGCTCATATTTGTTTTGCCTTTTATGTAATTTAAATAAAATCTATTGTAAGTAAAAATAGAAACACTTTTAGGAAAAGTCACAAACCAGCAAGATCGTATTTTTTTATTCAACAAAGTTATTGTACATATACATTTCAAAACAGTCATTTTGACCGTCATGGCAGTTCTAGTATTAAAGGGTTAGTTCACTTTTAAATAAACTTTTCCTGATAATTTACTCACCCTCATGTCATCCAAGATGTCCATGTCTTTCTTTCTTCAGTCGAAAAGAAATGAAAGTTTTTGATGAAAACATTCCTGGATTTTTCTCCATATAGTAGACTTGAATGGGCACCAAACGATTAAAGGTCAAAATTAGTTTCACTGGAGCTTCAAATTGTTCTACACGATCTCAGATGAGAAATAAGGGTCTTATCTAGTGAAACCATCAATCATTTTCTGAAAAAAATTGAAAATTATATAAGTTTTAATCTTAAATGCTCATTTTGAACTAGCTCTCTTCCTCTCCTCTATTAGAATTCCAGCAGTGTAGACACTGCTAAGCGTATTACTGCCCTCCACAGGTCAAAGTTTGAACACATTTTTATATGCAATATGCTAGTTCAATAGTATATAACAATTATCCCCGTTTCGACTGACAGGCACGCGATTGGTCCAGACATCCTCCGGTCAGACTAGCGCGCGCTCTGTGTAAACAGGCTAGCAGATCTCCTCAGAAAGATTCAAGTTCAGTACTGTAGAGTGTAGTGTAGTATACTGTGTGTAAGTTAGTTCTGTTTATTAATAATATTTGAGAAATGTCGCTGTCAAATTTGTCACGCACGCCTGTGGAAAAGGACGACGAGGATGAAAACGTTGAACAGCCTGTGACTGATGTTGGGGAAGTTAATAGAGTAATGTCTAGTTGTGAAGCAGTTAGCGGTGATCGAGATGTCGAGTTAGCCAAAATACGTGCCTTTTGCTGTAAAGGGTGTAAACTCAACAATGGAGAGCTGTGTTTTCTGTCATTTGATGAAGATTTCGTTTACGAGATACGTCTGTCTATGGCCTCTCTCACCGAATACGAGAAAGACCTGGTCCTGTTGGGGAAACTAAGTTGCCACTTTCACAATTCCAAGATGACAAGATGCTCAAAGAAGAAAGTGCAGCAAGAGCGTCAGCACCAAAGGACAGATAATTACGTTAATGGCAGGAGAGTCTGTCGTGAGACATTCAAGTTTTTACATTGGTAAGTAAATTTAAAATTTAAGCAGCTCTTAATTCAGAACTAGCTATGTATTAGGGCGAAATGCATTGTTCTACATTTTAGTGACAGTGTGCTGTTCTTGTTTTTATTTTAGCATAAGCCAAAACAAGTTGACAGCTCTCCTGAAGCATTACAAAAAACATGGGTTGACCCCCCCCCCTGTAAAAACATCTGGTGGCCGTCAGAAATCAGATAAGCGCCTGCTCACGGATGATGACATCTGTCCAGGGGTGAATCTAACGGGGTGGCAACTGCCAGTGGCGCCTGCAGCTGTACGGCTGTACCCACTGTGTGTACCATTTTTTTTTAAATAGGCTCATTTTCCAACTCTCCTAGACTTAAACAGTTGAGTTTTACCGTTTTCTAATCCATTCAGCCGATCTCTGGTTCTGGCGGTACCACTTTTAGCATAGCTTAGCATAGTTCATTGAATCTGATTAGACCGTTAGCATGACGCTTAAAAATGAGCAAAGAGTTTCAATATTTTTCCTATTTAAAACTTGACTCTTCTGTAGTTAAATCGTGTACTAAGACCGATGGAAAATGTAAAGTTGGGATTTTCTAGGCCGATATGGCTAGGAACTATAGTCTCATTCAGGCGTAATAATCAAGGAGCTTTGCTGCCGTACCATGAGTGCAGCAGGCGCAGATATATATTACGCAGATATGATGATATTATCTCCTTTAGTGATACAAGCTCAGACTCATTTTGAATCTCTTGATGTTTTTCATATAGTGCCTTTACTTGGTGCCTTGATGGATATTAAAATCTTATTTATTTATCAATTTTAAACAGTATATAGATGACTATTTTGTGGTAATGCATTGTTTGTGAACACAATTGTGTAAGTCAGGCCATAAATCTCCAAAAACTAAGCACGGGCGCTTGCTTTGGTGTTGCCACCCCTCATAGACCTCATGCCACCCCTTTGCCACCCTATAAATAATTTCCTAGATCCGCCCCTGCACCAGGTAATACTAATCCTGTGCGAATAGGGCTATAGAATGTATTGACAGTATCGTCAGTTGAGGCTCGTGCAGCCTGTCTAACTCGCTGAGAAATCAACACTATATGCGCAACAGCACACACAAAGAAACATGAGCAAACATACTGCGGTAGAAAAAAAGATAAATATTCTAGATAATATATGCAACAGTGAGCCATTCATTATTGAATGTGTCATGATCACCGTCTGTTCCCATCACGTTCCTGTTCACTCCGGACTCCATTTCCCATAATCCTCCCTTGCTCATCACCTGCACTCACTCCACAATCACTCCACACTAATCACCACACCCAGCTGCCACGCATTACCAGGACTATAAAGGACTTTCACACACACCACCTCACCGCGAAGTCTTGTTAACTATTGTTGCAATTCTAAGCGTTACCCTGTGTTTATCCTGTCTGTTCCTGCTTTTGACCCTCGCTTTGTTATCCTGTTCTGTGATTGATATCTGCCTGCCTCTGACCATTGCCTGTATTTTGACCACGATTCTGCCTAGCCCTTGCTGTTCCTGTTTGCCCCTGCTTTGACCCTGCCTGTACGACCACTCTTACTTTAATAAAGCTTGCAAATGGATCTCTGCATGAGTCCCGCCTCGTTACAGAAGACTTCGCCGCCACCACGATCCAGCAGCTTGCCCGGAGAGCATTTGAACGGTATGGACATTGCTCAATTGTTGTTGTGGAGTACGCAGGGTACACGTTCTCTGGAGGAATATATTGGTGAATATCTGGACATTGCTTACTATTCTGATCTGCCTGACTGTGCATTAATAGACTTTTTCTGTGATGGCGTTAACCAGCCACTCCAGAACAAACTACGTTCATCACTCAGTAACTTTATGGATTATGCTTTATTGACTGTTGGCTCTCCGTTTACTGTGGGTGTTGCGGAGAAATGCGACACCACGGTGAATTATGTAATGGCTGCCACACCAATGGACACTCACAAAATGGCGGCTACCATCACAAAAACACAAAGTCAAAACACCGCTGATCGCCCAGAGCCACGTCACGTCTCCGCTGATCGCCCAGAGCCACGTCACGTCTCCGCTGATCGCCCAGAGCCACGTCACGTCCCCGCTGTTGTTCCAGAGCAGCCCTCTCTCCTTGTTAGTTCTGTCATGGCCAAGAGGGCTGTTTTCACTTTTTATGTCTTGGCTGTCATGCGTGCGTGGAGGATGTACTCGAGCTCTATGGACTTGGGAGCAGTCTGCCAGCCCGAGCCCGCTGTCGTCCCCGAGCAGCCCGCTGTCGTCCCTGAGCAGCCCGCTGTCGTACCAGAATGGCCTGCTGCCGTCTCAGAGCAGCCGTTTGCCCCGCTGGCCGCTTCACTCTCAAGCCCACCGGTCGCAACGCTCTCAAGCCCGCCGGTCGCAGCGCTCTCAAGCCCGCCGGCCGCAGCGCTCTCAAGCCCGCCGGTCGCAGCGCTCTCAAGCCCGCCGGTTGCAACACTCTCAAGCCCGCCGGTCGCAACGCTCTCAAGTTCGCCGGTCGCAACGCACCTCAGCTGTCTGGATGCGATGAACAAGATGGCTGTTTCGCCAGTGCCCACGGGCAAGATGGCCACCCCTTCGGTGTCAAGGAACATAGGGGGTGTTCCAGCCATCGAGTCCGCTCCAGAACCTGTGCTACTTGACCTGTCGGCGCCCCACGAGCTCCTTGTCCACGAATCGACCATGGCCACCATTGATTTCCCCAAGAACTTTTTGGGGGAGGGCAGTATACCTGAGGGTGGGGAGCTTGTGGGTGGGTATCCTGCCCGGCCACTGCCGTCATCTGCCTTTGAACTGTCACGGTCGCCCATGGACTATAATCCACTAGGGCCATTAATGGACTTTGACCCACCGTGGTCATCTTTGGACTCTGTCCCGCAGTGGCCGCCCAAACCACCTGACCTGCCATGGCTGCCCAAGCCACCTGACCTGCCGTGGTTGCCTGAACCACCTGACTTGCCGTGGCTATCCGTGGCACCTGACCCGCCATGGCTACCTGTGGCACCTGACCCTCCATGGTGGCCGAGTTCCTGGAACCTGCATTGGGGACCCTGTTCATGTCTGCATACCAGTCCCCAATGCACCCACCCCCCCTCCCTAGCTGTTCTGTTTACGTCGCGAGGACGCGCCTTCCGGGAGGGGGGCATTATGTCATGATCACCGTCTGTTCCCGTCACGTTCCTGTTCACTCCGGACTCCATTTCCCATAATCCTCCCTTGCTCATCACCTGCATTCACTCCACAATCACTCCACACTAATCACCACACCCAGCTGCCACGCATTACCAGGACTATAAAGGACTTTCACACACACCACCTCACCGCGAAGTCTTGTTAACTATTGTTGCAATTCTAAGCGTTACCCTGTGTTTATCCTGTCTGTTCCTGCTTTTGACCCTCGCTTTGTTATCCTGTTCTGTGATTGATATCTGCCTGCCTCTGACCATTGCCTGTATTCTGACCACGATTCTGCCTAGCCCTTGCTGTTCCTGTTTGCCCCTGCTTTGACCCTGCCTGTACGACCACTCTTACTTTAATAAAGCTTGCAAATGGATCTCTGCATGAGTCCCGCCTCGTTACAGAATGAATCAGCTGTTTGAACGAATTGGTTGAATCAATGATTCACTCAATAAGACAGTGACTTGCCACCATCTACTGGTGGTTTAATTTCATATTTAAAAGTATCATTGCATTTTTCCAACATTTCATATTCGTATGTCAACAAAAGTAAAACGTTAATCTAATAAGATTATTTATGCATTTGTAATTTTGAGTAAATTAATTTATGGAACCTCATATCTTCATTAAACAGTCTGAATAAATGCATCTAAATGGCACTTTCGATGCAGCTTCTGTGTTTTCTCTGCAGTGGAAAGATGGAGTTGATACTGATTTCATTTGAATAGTAACAACCATATAGTGTCTTATAGTGTTGTAGTCAAGACCACCTAAACCGAGACCAAGACAAGACCAAGACTTTGAAGGGTCGAGACCGAGTCAAGACCAAGACCAGTGCAAGTCCCCACACTGCATGACACACTTATGATAAAATGAGGAATATGCATACGATTGGCACTTCTCTCGTGTGTGTGGGTGTGTAAGAGAGAAGTTTTGATAAAACAAACACTTAAGAGCTGAAATTAACTTAACCATTTATTCAGAACTCCTTTTCCATGGTTTGCCATCCACCTAACACAATGTAGGTGTTTCAGCCATAAAATTACAAAAATTGTAATTGGGAGAACCTTAAACATTGATGACATTATATGCCAAACCTGAATGAACTGCAGTGGCAAAACACTCCTAACAAGCTCACCACCAAGGATAAACATAAAGCTGTAGGTAACAATAAAAAAAAAAAAAAAAAATCAAATATGATCAATGGGAAATTTGTTTAACGTAGCGTTTGGTTACATTTAAGAAAAATGAGAGATTGCAACATTTTGTGACCCAAACGTGCACGATGGGGTCTCATTATAATACCCCCTCTACTAAAAACCCTCTCCACTGGTGCAGAGGAGTCAGGGACCGACAGCACCTTCGTTCTTGGTCACCCCCCTGACTAAGGTCCTTCTCCCCCGATCGCACAGTTGGCCTGCTTTAGGAAGAGTCCTGGTGTTTCCAAACTTCTTCCATTTACGGATGAAAGAGGCCACTGTACTCATTGGGACCTTCAATGCTGCAGACAGTAGCTCAAGGTCCTTTCTGATGCCGTCCCCTCCACTCTCTTCACTTGTCCACTGTCATTACTGCGGTGTATATTAAAAACAAACAAACATCAAAATATATTATCATTTAATACTTACACTTTATATTGTTTCCCCTGGGGGCTCGATATATTACTAATTATATGGAGAAACATTACACAACAGAATCCTATCTATACTTTGTAAATAAATTAAAATCAACCTAAGTGCATTTATATTCAATTAAGTAATCGAAAATCACAAAATGTTAATAAATCAACTCGAAAAAGAAGTGACAGTGATATAGACAACAATTTCTTACCAAATTGCCAGTAATCAGCCAGATGTATGGTGAATCTACAAAAAGGAAAGAAATGGTTCACTGAAAAGTCCTTAAAATGAGGAATTTAATTTTTACTACAGACCTATTCGTATTTTTGGGGTATTTATGGCGGTGAATGAGAGAATAAATTAAATATATTTTTTGTATTCCCATTTTCTCAAATAGCAAAAGAAAAACTAAACAACAGTGTTTTCACAACTTTCAAAAAGATGAAAAAAATAGAGAGAGATTGATAACCGATTTACCGTCACTCCCATAGCTGCTACAGGAAATCATATTCACTGAAAAAAATTATTTTGGCCATGCTTAAATTAAGCATAATTACATTTTGCTTGTTTATATCATTTAAATTTAGTTTTTGATTTTAATAAAAAAAAAATTAATTGGTTTTATGGGAATTACAAGTGTTTTGAACCAAGCTGTGTAAATTCATTAAAGTCAGTTAAAAAAAATTAAGTTGGTTCCTTGCGCATGCGCAGTTGCGCACACAGTTGCTTTGGCGCCTTTCCAGTCAGCTTACTCAGAGACGACGAGTTGAACTTGAAGGGTTTCGTCTATGGGGGTAAATTGATGCCAAAACCATTGAAAATGGACAGACTAAAAGTCACAAACAGATATTACAACTTGTAAACACAAAACACAATCTACAAATAGATAAAAAATCCGCAAACAAAGTCCTCATGATACGCAAATGTAAAACAAGATCTACAAATAGATACAAAGTCCTCAAACAAACTCTTTGTGATCCACAAATATAAAGCATGATCTACAAAAATATTAAAAATCCACAAATAAACAAATCCTGATTCACAAATAGAAATCAGCGACTTGTACTTGAAAACCAGAATTTGAATGAATGTAAATTGACTTGTTTGCAGGTGAAGATCATGTTCTGTTTGTAGATTGTGTCACATTTGTTTTCATAATTCTGACATTATTGTTTCGCTGTTTTGACAAAATAATGCCATAATCATTGAAAATGAAGAGACTATGAGTCAAAAATGCATATTACAATTTGTAAACACAAAACAAGATCTACAAATAAATTTAAAATCTGCAAATGTAAAACACAATCTGTGAATAGATTCCAAATCTGCAAACAAACTCCTCATGATCCGCAAATGTAAAACTAAATCTACAAATAGATAAAAAATCCACAAACAGACTCTTCATGATTCACAAATAGAAATCAGTGACTTGTACTTGACAACCAGAATTTGAATGAATGCAGAGTGATTTGTCTGCGCATGAGGGTCATTATTTGCTTGTAGATTGTGTTGCATTTGTTTTCAGAATTTTGGCACAGATATTTCGCTGTTTTTTCCATAAAAAAATCTACAAATGCCCTCCTCACAATTTGCAAACAAACACGGTCTAACTTGTATTGTCAAACCGCTGTAAAAAGACATTCTTACACATTCTGTGCAAAGCTCAGCATGCAAGTGTTGAATCTGTGTTTGCAGATCACAGGGCATTCACAGATCCCTCTGCACACGTCTACAGATCTTTTTGGCACTATCTTTCCGCAGAGTGTGTGACTACGATCCACACGTGTAGTCAGCCAATCAGGGGTATTGCTTCAATGTGATGTCACGCCCCCTCAATAAGCCCTTTTCAAAATAAGAGCGGAAACTTCTCTGATGGGTGGGCTGGGCTCACTGCCATTTACCGTTGCCGGTGTCACAGCGCACAGCTCACAAGATGGGTTGTCAGGTAGGCAGTCGCTCGACTAAGTAGCTGTGTGACATTTAAAGAATAACTTTATCGCACCCAGTACGTTAACGTTATGCACTGTCGTTAAAACTGCCCAGAAACCGGCTCACCAACAGCCTGGCGTTAGCCAGTTAACCCCATAACTTGTCCAACTAACGTTAGCCTAATAATATCATTTAGCTTTAGCTATAGCTGGCTATAACCAAACATGTGTTTACAGCATAGAACAACAGCACATACAGTTAACGTTAGCAGTTCTTGCACATTTTGTGCCAACAGCAACAAAATAAACGTTCGCTGGGGACGTATCGGCACTGTGTCCCCGTAGCATTTATGGCAAATATGTAAGTTAATGACACACTGAACATAGCATTAGGGTTAACTAGAACAACTCCTCATAGTCATGCTGTCAGTTAAGTTATTATCAGTGCCTGACAATTCAGCTGGTTGACTGTATGTGAAGCTGATGGTATATGGGGGAACATTTTAAGCATTGTTGCTGGGCAATCTTGCCGAGTGATTGTTGCTTGGGCACTTTCCCATTGAAAAAATACAATACATTGCTATCTGGATAATTTAGATCGGTCGTGGGCCCTGTGTCTCATCTGGTTGACCGTTTATGACAACATTGCCCAGAAACATTGCTAAACATTGCAAAAAGTGTGTGTGTTTGTTTTTTTGTTTGTTTCTCTGTGCTGGAGTTCTTTTAAAGGTGCCATCGAACATTTTTTTACAAGATGTAATATAAGTCTAAGGTGTCTCCTGAATGTGTCTGTGAAGTTTCAGCTCAAAATACCCCATAGATTTTTTTTTAATTAATTTTTTTAACTGCCTATTTTGGGGCATAATTAGAAATGCGCCGATTCAGGCTGCGGCCCCTTTAATTGCTCGTGCTCTCCGCCCCCTCCCCAGCTCTCAACTCTATCATTGCATAAACAAAGTTCACACAGCTAATATAACCCTCAAAATGGATCTTTACAAAGTGTTCGTCATGCATTCTGCATGCATACATCGGATTATTTGAGTATTCTATTTATTTTTGGATGTTTACATTGATTCTGAGTGAATTTGAGGCTGTTCTCTGTGGCTAACGGCTAATGCTACACTGTTGGAGAGATTTATAAAGAATGAAGTTGTGTTTATGAATTATACAGTCTGCAAGTGTTTAATAATGAAAATAGCGACGGCTCTTGTCTCCGTGAATACAGTAAGAAACGATGGTAACTTTAACCACATTTAACAGTACATTAGCAACATGCTAACGAAACATTTAGAAAGACAATTTACAAATATCACTAAAAATATCATGTAATCATGGATCATGTCAGGTATTATTGCTCCATCTGCCATTTTTCTCTGTTGTTCTTGCTTGCTTACCTAGTCTGATGATTCAGCTGTGCAGATCCAGACGTTAATACTGCCTGCCCTTGTCTAATGCCTTTCATAATGTTGGGAACATGGGCTGGCATATGCAAATATTGGGGGCGTACATATTAATGATCCTGACTGTTACGTAACAGTCGGTGTTATGTTGAGATTCGCCAGTGCAGATAATGGGCCACTCCCTGTGACTCCTGCTGTCTGAACATCCCCAGAGCCCTACTGACCCCTTCTGGCAAAGGCTGGAATGACTCATTCTGTATAATCTATTAGATCTATAGACATTGGGTGCGTCTCAGTCAATTCCTAGCTCCCTAGGTCGTGAATCAGTATATCATATGCACAAATACAGGCACTTGTAAGGACACTGGCTCACTACACACTGGGACACTGATGACTGTATTTCCAGTGACTTGACAGCGTTCTCGTTGTACAACATCACTACTGGCATTTACAAACAACAGCAGAACTGTACCCAGTTGGATAAAGCACCTTAAAGGGATAGTTCACCCAAAAATGAAAATTTGATGTTTATCTGCTTACCCCCAGGGCATCCAAGATGTAGGTGACTTTGTTTCTTCAGTAGAACACAAATGATGATTTTTAACTCCAACCGTTGCCGTCTGTCAGACGTATAATGGGTGTCAATGGGAACACGAAACGATCGGTTTGTGTGAGAAACCAAACAGTATTTTTATAATTTTTTACCTCTAATACACCACTATGTCCAACTGCGTTCAACATCCGGTTAGTGAGGTCTGAACACACTGTGACAACGGAAGTGATGTCTCACACTCACTGAAGTATAAGTGCGAGAGATCACTTCCATCATCAGAGCGCATTTTCAGACCTCACACACCGGATGCTGAACGCAGTTGGACATAGTGGTGTATTAGAGGTAAAAAAATTATATAAATGCTGTTCAGTTTCTCGCACAAACCGTTCGTTTCGTGTCTTAGGACATCAATGTGTCGTCACGAGCCGCAGGGTTTAATTTGGATTTGTCTTTGCATGTTTTTTTTACTCTTATAGATTGTGTTCCCATTGACATGCATTATTTGACTTGACAGACCGCAACGGTTGTAGTTAAAAATCATCATTTGTGTTCTACTGAAGAAACAAAGTCACCTACATCTTGAATACCCTGGGGGTAAGCAGATAAACATCAAATTTTCATTTTTGGGTGAACTATCTCTTTAAAGGTGTTTCAGAAATTAACCCTTTTGTGTGATTAGTTCACACAAAAATGAAATTGTCATTAATCCTCATCCTCATGTCGTTCCAAACCTATAAGACTTTTGTTCATCTTTGAAACACAAATTAAGATATTTTTAAATGAAATCTGAGAGATGTTACTGCAAGGGGGAAGTTACTTTGATTAAAGTGAGGACACATAAATTAAAAATAATATATATATATATAAAAAAAATCTTCCATTAAAAAATAAGAAATGTCCATTTTGATTTCATGGTGATTTTAATGTTTAGATCTGTGTGATTCTGCTAAATGACTCATTTTGTGTTCCACAGAAGAAAGTCATATGAGTTTGAAATAGCATGAGGTTGAGTAAATGATATCCATTTTTGTGTGAAGTTTAGAGTCATTGTTAAAACTGCTTATGGAAAACTATCCAGGTGTGCTGTTTTATAACAAACTCCTTATTTTAAGAACCAAACCTGATGAGGACAGTTAACCAGGACAGATATCAAAAGATATTTGCTGTCCTCGTGTGGCTATACACAGAAACACAACTGAAGGTAAAAAGGCAGGAGTATTCGAGTATTCATACCCTCTCACTATGTCTGGAGCACGGTATCCGGATTCATTCTCGTGGTGCAAGACGTGGCTCCTATATCATTCATTCATTCATTAAGTTTTCAAGTAACAACAATTAACATTAAATTAATTAAATTTTTACAAGGGACGTGGCTTCTATAATCACACGTAAAGTTAATGCGATGACGTCAGTTCTAAGATACGGAGCCCTACGGAGCCCCTCACATATGCAAGAAAAATCCCTATGCCCTAATCCCTTCAAAGGGTTTACGCTCCGGAGTGAGTGCTTCGAAGGGATGAAGGGTGTAGGGGTCAAAAAAAAAAAAAAAAAAAAAAAAAGCACTTCTGCATCATTTTAACGAGACAATCAAGGAGGCTCATTCGTCTTTTTCCCCTGGTTTACTCTTAATACGCATTCATTATAAGCTACTGTCGGTCTTATACTTTAAATATAATATAGTACATTGTGTCTAGTATGTGAAACATTTGAATGGACTCATAAAGGGAGCTGTAAAGTATTTTGTTGAAGTACACTTTTATTTTGACCATAATAATGTACCAAATCTAATTCGTATAATTATTACAGTAGTAGCCTATAGAAAAATACTACAGTACATGCATTTCTAGGTAAAGTCGAACTTCTAACCTCCTGTACCCATTCAGTGACGTCAAACATCTTCCCTGTGCAAAGGATCATGGGGGCCGAAGTGTCCATCAGTTGTACCCTTCGAAATCATTCTGAGGGACCCTTTGAAGTGGACAGTTTTGAGCACTTCGGTTTGGAACGACCCTTCAATATGGCGGCCATGATTGTTTTCACTCCAAAGTGCTTCACTCCTTCACTCCTTCAGAGGGCGATATATCCCATTTGAACGCACCGGGAGTTTGTGTGAAACAGGTGTTACGCAGCATGTTTAAGCTTCCGGAAGAGGTTTGTTCTCGCACGTCATTCAGGTTCGGTTGATCTTCTGTTCATGTTCGCTGATCAACTTTATATGTGAGTAAAAGCCTAAATTAAATCTGTTCATCATAAAAAGTGATCGAGTCTCTTCAGGAAGTTTGAACTAAACGGTTCGATTAATACAAATGGATTAGTTTTACGATCCCTTTATGAACTTTTTGAAGCGCAAATGTTGCAGTTGCGTAGGCTGTCTATGGAGGGACAGAAAGCTCTCAGATTTCATCAATAAGATCTTCATTTGTGTTCAGAAGATGAACGAAAATCTTACAGGTGGGGAACAACATGAGGGTGAGTAATTAATGACAGAATTTTACTTTTTGGGTGAACTAACTCTTAACTTGTGCCTCACGCTCACAAGCTGGTATCACATGTGCGACCAGGCACGTGCACAGGTAGGGCTCAACCCAGGGCCAGCGCTACCTATAGGCAGAGCAGGCAGTTGCCTAGGGCCTCGGGCATGGAGGAGGGGCCTCCTGCCTCCACTACCGTGACATCCCACTAGCAAAATACTAGACTCTTTTTCCATTGGATATAAATGAATTCACAGTGACTCTCACCTGTAATGAAACCAACTATTGTCACCGTATCAAAGTGGGTCCCACCTTCTAAATACATGAAAAAAAGTTACAAAAATGCAACTTTTCTGCAGCTGACTGGCTTTAAGTCATTGAATTATGATTGCGCCGAAATGAACATCCTTCATGGGGTGCGAAACGCCTAAACAGGGACGCAAAGAAGTGCATTTCGTAATGTAGGTGTGCGAGTTGTCATCATCTCTTTTGGACTGATTGTAATGTATTCTACAAATAAACGTGTTCTGTCGATCGGCGTTATTTCTGGATAGATGATTTGCCGGTTTATGAGTTTAAAAGAGCGCGAGCGCCGTCGACGCGTCCAGACTGATATACACTTTAAATTTGTGCGTAATGAATGACATCGCGTCATTTTACTGAAGTAAATGCAAAGTTTGTATTCAAAGTCAAAGAGCTAGAGTAGCCTATGCTATTACAGCACTGCAGTACTTTTTTTATGTTTCAAAAACAGTATCTCAACTGATCTGTATCTTTTAAATTCTGCTGTTTACATTATTTTCAAACGCAATACTTTCGGTTTTCAAAACATAAATATTGTTGTTATATTTATTGAAAAATCAGCGTACAATTTTATAAAGTAGTTAAGTATTTATGGTTAAAAAAATTATTTATCTCTTTCACTTTTCATATAGTAGTTGATTTGTGTAGCCTACACTCTTCTGTGGTTACATGAACATTTAAAATCCACGGAACCTTTACATAACACAAAAGGTTCTTTACTGTGGGAAAAAAATGGTTCCACACTCTAAAAAATGCTGGGTTGAAAATGGACAAACCCAGCGGTTGGGTTAAATGTTTGCCCAACGTGCTGGGCTGTTTTTTTAACCCACCTGTTTAAAAATGACTATATGGCTGGATTAAAATGAACCAAAAATAGGTTTGAAATTAAAAATCACACTAATTACTGGAGGCAACAATAATAATCAAAAGGTGAACATTTATTAATAAGCAACTGAACTGTGAACGTTTTCACAGATCAGAATAGCGATGTTAGTGACCCAGGGAAGGGTCAGCTGACCCGTACTGAACTGTGAAAGTTTTCACAGATCAGAATAGCGATGTACATGACCCTGGGAAGGGTCAGCTGACCCGTACTGAACTGTGAAAGTTTTCACATATCAGAATAGCGATGTTAGTGACCCAGGGAAGGGTCAGCTGACCCGTACTGAACTGTGAAAGTTTTCACAGATCAGAATAGTGATGTACATGACCCTGGGATGGGTCAGCTGACCCGTACTGAACTGTGAACGTTTTCACAGATCAGAATAGCGATGTTAGTGACCCAGGGAAGGGTCAGCTGACCCGTACTGAACTGTGAAAGTTTTCACAGATCAGAATAGGGATGTACATGACCCTGGGATGGGTCAGCTGACCCGTACTGAACTGTGAAAGTTTTCACAGATCAGAAAAGTGATGTTAGTGACCCAGGGAAGGGTCAGCTGACCCGTACTGAACTGTGAAAGTTTTCACAGATCAGAAAAGTGATGTTAGTGACCCTGGGATGTGTCAGCTGACCCGTACTGAACTGTGAAAGTTTCCACAGATGAGAATAGTGATGTACATTATCTGTACAAGGTCATTTATATAATATATCATATTTAATATATATATATATCATATTATATATATATATATATATATATATATATATATATATATATATATCATATTATATATATATATATATATATATATATATCATATTATATATATATATATATATATATATATCATATTATACAAAAAACGGGGGCAGAGCAAAGAGAAACACGACCACGAGATAAAATGCTATTGTGAAAGTTTTCACAAATCGAGCTCGACCTAAAACAATGTTATTATATTCCAGCAGTCTGCGTGTTCATTGGCAATAGACGTTAAACATGAAGAACGCCTTTATTTCACATTCCTTACTGGCGGACTTACCAAGGGGTTTACGGACAAGAGCTTTGCTGTGAAAAAATTCACAGATCAAGCTGGTGAAGATGACACCAGTTTCATTCCTCTAAGTGTCCAACATTTGGAGATATAGCCATTATAAAAATAAGAGTCGCTACGAAAAAAAAAAAAATGATTTCGGCCCAAAGGACAGCGTCACCTTAATTCACAAATCATGGAGAACGATATTTGGTATTATTTGCATGTCTATGACAGCGCACTGCGTATTTATAGCCAAAAGAAATCTGAATATCAAACCGCAAACTATCTTTACTGCGGTTAGGCACAATGCTTTTTTCCTCAGTTGGTCAGAACAAAAGTGGAAGACATGTTACTTACTTGTTCAGATGACATTTTCCAGTGAAAATTCTTATATTGATCATACTTTCGAGACATAGGGCCCTATAATACACCCGGCGCAATGCGACGCAAAGCGCAGCGCAAGTGTGTTTGCTAGTTTGCGTCCGGCGCCGTTCGCGTTTTCCCGTTCAGCGCCACGTCCTTAAATTAGTAAATGCATTTGCGCCAGTTAGTGCGCCCATGGGCGTGCTGGTCTAAAAAAGAGGTGTGTTCAGGCGCATTGCCGGCGCATTGCTATTTTAAGGAGCTGAAAATAGACTGCGCCATAGACCAACTCAAACCTAGTCTAAAGTCAGTGACGCAATATTTTTTTGTTAGAGCGTTGGTAGAAACTGCGCCTCTGGGCGCGTCCACAGTGCGCGTTGACTTTGCTTATTACACACAGGGATGCATCACACAGACATGCCAAATATTAAAAACAAAAGGATTACAGTGTAAAAGAATATTATTGTGTAGGCTACATAAATATAAAAATGTAATGATGAATAGTCATTGCGTGTATTAGAATTAGGCTACCTATTTTCAATTCAGCCTATTACTACTTATAATGATGAACGAAATTGGCTAATTAATTGAACAATCGTGCCAATACACATATATATTAACTGACTCATCGCCAACAAATTCCGCCATGTAAATAGCAAATCGCCATGGCGCGAGCGCATCTCGCTCTCAAAGGGAATGGGAGATGACACTCTGATTGGTTTATTGAACGTTACGCCCATTACTCATTAAGAGAATAGGGACAACCCATTTCAAAAATGCGCCCAGGCGCACGGACCGTTTTTCCGTTGTTAAAATAGCAAAAGTGGATTTGGACACGCCCTGAGTGCACCTGCGCCGTGCGCTTTACACTTTGCGTTTAGATCGTTAAAATAGGGCCCATAGAATCTGTGATTCTGAAGTTCAGTATCCACACCGGTGCGGTGACTGACAGCAAACATTAGATTCATCCGCGCTGACGAGCTGTGCCGATGCACAACGCACGTACAGATAACTGTTCCGCATATGACTGCAATTGCAGGTTTCAAACAAGAGATGGCGACAAAGAGGAAAAATCGCGGACTGCAGCTTTAAGCTTGTTAATAAATATTAATTTATTAAATATATTAATGAATGTTAATTTTCAGCATACTTTGGATTCATTTTAAGCAAGCAATACAGTCATTTTTAAACAATAGTTGAGTTAAAAAAACATTTAACCCAAACGCTGGTTTAAAACACCCCAATTGCTGGGTTTGTCTCTTTTCAACCTAAATTGGGTTTTTTACAACTCAGCATTTTTTAGAGTGCACTACCATTTACTGAAAGGTTCTTTGGGGAACCAAAAGTGGTTCTTTTATGGTATCACTGTGGAAAAACTCCCTTTTGGAACCTTTATTTTTAAGAGTGTGTAGTGCATATTTGAAGTACTGCATTGCAATACATATGATAATATAGTTTAAATTGGCTCAACAGGAGGGGAAAATCCTGTCCAAAAAATGATTAAGGCATGGTTTTCATTTACTTAAGTGATTTTCCTTTTCTTTCATTTTACTGTAGGCCTAAACAGTTTGTTATCCCAAATAGTGGGTAGGTCTGTTAGGCTACTGTAAATAAATTACTGAACAAATTACTACCAAAAAAAAAAAAAAAGATAGCATCCTCAACAAACAAATAAGAGATTACCTTAGTTAAAGTTTGATTAATGTGGACATATAAAAATAAAACAAATATATATAAATGTGTAGCTATATAAAAATTTTAATAACAAATGTTAAATAAAAAGGTAAGGAATAAAGTGCTTTTTATTAGGAGCGGGGGCCTCCAACATAAAGTTGCCTAGGGCCTCCAAATGTCTAGAACCGGCCCTGGCTCAACCTGTGCAGATCACATGCCCTTTTTGTCCTTACACTCCGAAGTGCCCTTTTTTTGGAGGTGTTTTATTTTATTTATTCATTTTCTTCAATAAATCAATGCTATTGGTCACCCTTTAAGCATGTCTGACTGATTTACAAATATATTTAGCCTAATAAAAGGTATTAAAAAGAGCTTGTGACAAAATCGTTTTGGTTCCGCTCAAACTGTCAGTCAAACCTCTTAACTCCGCCCCCTGAGTGCGCGAACTGAAGTTCCACAGCAGAGCAGCTGAACGTCTTGCAACGGTAAATAAATATCTTGTTGTTTGAATAATTAGGCTACAAGTCGTTGTCTTTACGAAAGAAACACTAGTATGTCTATAAAGTTTCATATTTTATGCATTTGAAGCCTGAGACCGGCGGCGGAGAGAGAGAGAGAGGGGGCTAGCATTTGCCATCTAAGTTAGTCATAGCCAATAGCATACAAATAGCCTTAAATAGCCTGTGCATACAGTAGTATTACATCTTTTATAAATTGAGATTTTGGCCAAACGTATTTTACAACAGGAAAAACTGAGCGCTCATAACCTATTGATGATGACGTAGCCTAATGTGATGATGTTTTTGCACATTGCACATTTCCACACATATAACTGCATTTGACTTTGACACAAAGCGAGTGATCCTCGTCAGCTAGGTAAAATATATTTCTAAGAAATTTCTTATTTGATTTATGATGGCTATCTGCTGATACACTTAATTCATTAACATTTAATCATATTATATATGGTCACACAGTATGGTTAATGTTTACGATGTTAAGTATTTGCTCGCTAGATATTTTTTTTTAATCTTGTATACTACTCGCCGCTTGTCTTCACATGTATAAACAGAGAAAAACATGGTTTTACTACAGTAATGTTGTAGTAACTAAAAAATATTACAGAATCATCAGGTCACTGTGCTTTATATTTTATCATGCAGAATGTAGTCTGTGTATTAATGTGTGTTGAGAGGGACATCCCAGTGGATCACATTGAAGTCATAAACGTCTTCAAGCACATGGCTCACAGAAGATTGCTGTTGTAATTAGTTTTAAAGAAGCCCTGCAACCCTGTGTGTGTGTATATATATATATATATATATATATATACACACACACATATACACATACATACATACATATATATATATATATATATATATATATAAAACTGTCATTAATAGTGAATAAATATAAAGCTTTTGATACTATTATTTTGTGTTATTTATTGGGGTTGGGGGGGGGGGGTGCCCTTTTTTAGTTTCGGCACATGCCCCTCAAAAGGTCTGTGCACATGCAAGTGTGCGACACTTGCAAGACATTTTCATTTTATAAAATAAATAAACATGTTGCGCCCTCAAATATCACAGCACCCAGTCTTTCGATGAAGATGTTTATTCGGTGTTCCCAAGTTTAATGGATTTAGAGTATTTATCCATTTAAAGTTTTAAAATTTCTCATTAACGGAGTTTTGCGCTATGAAATAGATATTTTTTATTAATAAGCTGTGTGCAATGCAAAGGATTTAGGCTCGAGAATAATTTACCGCAGTCAGGGACGGATTTACCTCATACCTCATATTTACCTCATATTCCAAACACTGTCAGTCGGGAACCTTGACCAAAACTACTACCCACTGTATTTTTAAAAAACAGTGTTGTCAAAGTTGGTATTTTGGCTTTATGATCATATACTTGCATGTGTCATTATTTTATTAACAAAATCAAATTCACATGAAGTTACAAAGTTTTCATAAGAACTGTTCGGCACGATGGTGGAAAAGCGGCTAATGTCTGTTTTTATCCGTCATTAGAGCGTAGGGTGCGTTTACACAACAACTATATGTTTAAAACACTTAAAAAGTTTTTCCTTTGTCTTTTCCGCGTACAGATGACACCAATGTCAAAACAATCCCCATTCATACAAATCTGTGAAAATGACTAAAAACGCTGTATTCTGCTGGCAGGCCATTAGATGGCAATAAAATGTAATGTGTACCAGGCCAAGCTCACTGTTTGAAGAAGGAAGAAAAATATAAATATTGAATTGGGTTTTATATGAGGGTCAATGACGTGACGCTCATTTTTTTGTGTCCTCATAGTTTTAGTTAAATTTAAAAGGGTAAAAATTGCAAAATAAATTAACAACTTACTTACATACATTCTCTTTTTTGAGGACCAAGTCTAAAATTTCTGGTTTTAATCAATTTTGAGAGAATATTTGGGGATTGATTGCAAAAATGTCAATGTGGTGTAACCGTAAAAACTTGGTATCAAATAATTGATCTTATTTAAAAAAGGTGAAATTCTCAATAAAACACCATATAAGGTAGTTTGGCATAATCTTACATTAGAACAATTTAATAGTAAATAAAAATACATTTAACACCATTGTTCTGAATATTATAAATAATTTGGGGAATCATTGGAGTCAAGTCAAATTCCTGAAGTGTCAAGGTGGTGTAACCACCATTCAAGGAGCCATTTTGTTAATATTGTGCAAGAAAAACCATGTGACAGGAAATTATATCACAAAGAGGGACCCCTGGTGACACTTAATGCTGCATGCAAAGGTTAGTAACTGTCTTTAAAATATGAGATATTTTGACATTTTTAGGGTATGGTTAGGTATTCTTAGGTATACATGTCAAATGGTATGACCCCATGAATACATTGATAATTCATCATTATTATAAAAATGTGTATTGACTTTAAAAATTACATTTGAAATATTTCCACCAAGGCCATGTGCTTACATAGGTGTCCATGATAATACCTGTCAAATTTGATTTTAAATTGAAATGTCAAATGGTGTAACCGGTTACACCATTTGACTTCTATTACAAGCCTTTCTGTTAGGGGCAAATTTAGTCAAAATCACTAGTTTATATTGCTGATTAAAGATGTAATGTAAACTAAACTACTATTTGGAACTATTTTCAAATGTTCAATGTTTTATTTTTTTGAGAAAGTGGTGCTTTATCCACAACTTTATTATTAAAGCTCTGTAATTCAGTAAAATAATATATAATTATGTTGCACAACATTAATGTTTAGAACATTAATGTTTAACATTGAAATGTTTAGCTTCAATATTTCTATTCCATTCACTTAAGCAATATAAAATCATGGAGTGATTGCTAATGAAAGACAAGTGCGTCAAACGTATCAAGAGCAGCTTTTATTATGCCGCAGTCGCTGCTGCTTCTTCAGGTCAAGCGTATGTGATGTAAAGCAGCTCTGTTTTAAAATATTACACACATTTGTGTGTTCAAATTTGTTATAATGCTACTCTGTGCGTTCGCTCGGCAGCTGCCATGAGACACTTGTTGCACACTGCAGTCAACTAGATCCATATTAGGCATGGTAAAACATGGTACTCACAGTAAATCAAGAAAACAAGATTTAAACAATAAGACTAAACGTGTTTAGCTATATAATATGATTAGATTTCTGTCGACAAATGTATCCAAACAGTTGCTCATCTGTCTAATAAAACACATAATATATTAAAGCGTCTTTGGTGTTTCTGTGGTTTCGAAAAAATAAAACCGGAAACCGAGATTAACGCGGGTATCATGTCATTGATAGGCGACTCATGGACACGGCTCGTGTCCTGGTTATTATTTCTCTAGGTTTAAACACTCTTGGAAACATCTGGCATAATATAAGTACACAAGTCAACAAAATATATAAAATTGTCCAAGTGGTTTTTTGATATTTGAATCCAAAAGTCTTACATATTGTGCATTTAACCAAAGACTACAATTTACATCTATAAAATAAAATTCATTAAATTTCTAAGATTTTATAATTAAAACGACATAACAGAGCCCCTCTTGCCCCAATAGATAAATTGATATAGTTTCAAGCAAGGAAACAGTGGCTCATCACAGAGCACCAGTGAATTCTGATCCTGCTATCAGATATTTTTTTCTTAAGAAATCATCACTTTGATGATTTCTTGTTATCAGATATTGTTCCTTAAAGGGTTAGTTCACCCAAAAATGAAATTTCTGTCATTTATTACTCAATCTCATGTCGTTCCACACATGTAAGACCTTTGTTCATCTTCAGAACACAAATTAAGATATTTTTGATGAAATCTGAGTTTTTTTTTAATCGCCCATAGAAAGCAACGAAATGCCCACATTCAAGGTCCAGAAAGGTTGTAGAGCCATTGTTAAAACAGTCAACGTGACTACAGTGGTTCAACCTTAATGTTATGAAGAGATGAGAATACTTTTTGTGCGCAAAAACAAAATGAAAATTATGACTATAAACAATCTCTTCTCTTCCTGTCATTATCCTCACGCGGGTGACGCAGTAACACAGTGAAGCCTTCCTTCTTTATGTCTGAATACCAGCTCAGTATTGGCCAAAGCTGATCACGTGATCAGCACAGCGCATGCGTGTGAGACTGACGCAGGACCCGGCCAATAATGAGCCGGTGTTCTGACGTAAAACCTGGAGTTTCTGCACTGTGTTTACCATGTCAACAGCATAGGAGAATGACAGGGAAGAGACAAAATAGTTTAATAAAGATGCTATTTTTGTTTTGTTTTTGCACAAAAAATGTATTGTTGTCTCTTCATAATAAGGTTGAACCATTAAGATTAAGGTTGATCCTTTGCAGTCACGTCGACTGTTTTAACGATGTCTTTAGTACCTTTCTGGACCTTGAAAGGGGTAATTTCGTTGCTTTCTATGGGAGATAAAATGATCTTAATTTGTGTTCTGAAGATGAACGAAGGTCTTGTGGGTGTGAAATGACAAGAGGGTGAGTAATTAATAACAGAAATTTCATTTTTGGGTGAACTAACCTTTTAACTGTAAAATATACGAGACATGATTTCACTGTTCAGTACTATGATTATTTCTTGTTTCCAGATGTTGTTTTTCATCACTGAAATCACTTAACTTAACTTGCTGACTGTCATGCTTGATTTTCAGTGTCAATTTGTTCAACAAACAATGGCCTTTGGCTGTAGAAGCAACATGGTCAGGTGGTGTAACTGGTTTGTGTCAATTGGCGTAACCATTATTTTTCATAAAAAATATAATTATTTACAGAAAATTAATGTGGAATAAAATGTAATCATCTAGTTTAGTGTAATAACATGATTTTAAACAATTTTAACATAATTTGTCAAAGATTATTTAGAAAACAGATGTGTTTTCAGCATGTGTCCCACCAAATATTGCAAAAACACATTAAAATTTACATTAAGAGATAACTCTAATAAAATTATTTTTCATTTGATATTTTAAATTGAAGTATGTATTTCTATAAGTGAGCTTACATGCCATCTAGGTGGATAAAATATTTAATATTTCTCATTCTTTGGCGGTTACACCATTTGACATTTTTAGGTACATTCATTCTTAACTTTAGTAAAAAATTATGCAAATGTAATTTTTATCAACATAAAATCAACTTAGACACACTATATACATTTTAACGTACCTGATGCATGCTTTTAAAACAGGTTTTTAAAAGATTTTTTAATTTCTCATCTTGCCGCACCATATTTGTCACTGACCCATGAATGTAACTTAGAAGGGAACTGTCTTCAGAAAAGTTTCGTTCTCTGTATAATTTTATAAGCGCAGCGCTGCTTTGTGTACAGCGGTAACCAAGGAAACGCTATATATATCACCGCTGTTCCACAAGTGCCATCTACTGTTAGAGAGTGAATTTGCATTTTCATTCAGTCCGTCTGCTATTTTGTTTTGTGCAGGTGTCTTATGGCATAATTTCACAAAGCTATAAATTCAGACCATGCTGTTGTAACCCCTTTGAATTGTACATTCATATTTTTTTTATTTTACTTGTTTTTGTTCTACAGTAAATGTCAGAAAGCCTGTCCTCGGAACTAATGTTTTAGTTGTTGTTTCCTGTACGTCCCGTTATTAGCGACGCACACTGGTAGAAGATGCCTGTTAATCCATGTTTATGCTGCTATTATGCTCTGTGTAATGCGTTCATGCAATAACTGTAAGTACTGTTATGCCTTTATCTCTAATTAGTATATGTTGTGCATGTGATTGGTAATTGCTGATGTTTATATTGTTCGAGTTTACCGTTTATTTCGGACGTAATTTGCCGATCTAAATCTGCTGAGTCATCAACATCCGCTCTAGTGTTACGAGCCGATACAGCGAATGTTTGTTTATATAATTGCTTACAGCATAATATTCAGTCTAGTACTGTATTTTTGTTATCTTTATTGTGATTATTAATATAGACATATGTTTAATATATTTTTGGTACTATGTTACTGAGTAATTGGTGTAATGAGACATGCAAGTTATATGAATATTATTTTTTATGATTAATTTATTTCTCTTTATTTCCTTTGTAGACCATATAATATCACAGCTGCATACCTCAGATGCGTATTCAAGACTGTAAATAAATGCCTCATTATCAAGAATCTCTTCTCCACTCCTGATTCTCTGACCGGAATCTGATCCATATTTGGCCGCCTCAATCAGCTAAAAAACTTAATTGTAGTGGGGCTTCGCTACATTATTATGGTCCTTCGAGCCGGATTGAGTGCAAGCTCAAACCAGTATGGATCCAGAAGCAAGTGACACATTAGAGACAATGGACAGACCTCGCCGCAGGACTAATCTGCCTTCTCACCTGGACGATTATGAGGTTGGCTACCGACCCGCTGATGACCCTCCTCCTAAAGCTTCTTCCCACTGTCCCAGTCAACCAAGAAGCAGCTCGAGGAAAACGTCTCGAAGTGGTGCTAGCTCTCATTCCAGGACAAGTAGGCGCTCTGTTACGTCCACTGGCGTTTATCTTCCACCTGAACTCTCTAGTGTCCAGACTGCTATTTTGGAGGAGAAGATTAAACAGAGGCAGTTAGACAGTCTCCGCCAGCAGGTCCAGGAGGACTCACTGGCTGATGTGGAATACCAGCGGCTACAAGCACAAGCTAAAGAAGCCCAGCGTATTCAAGAGGAAGCTCTTACAGCAAAGCAGGCCTTATCCAAGCATCTAGAAAGACAGCGAAAGCTGCAACAAGCAGAGACTGAGCTTGAGGTAGCAAAGCTTGTATCCTCCATGCTTATTAAAGACTCTGGTTCAACGACTCCTGTGCCTCCTGGCTCACCCGACAGCCTTTCGCCTCCGCCTCAGCTCATACATAGTAGTCCAGCCATGAGCCCACCTCAACCATCATGCGCTATCCAGCGGCCCTCTACTCAGTCACCAGCTGTGACCTCAACCATACAGATTTGTCAAGCTGAACAGATTATTCCTGATGACTCTTGGGTGTCTCAGCCATCACTTAGACCACTGCAGTTAACAGCTGAATCTGGGAGTGCACCACCTGCAGCACTCCACCTGTTACCACAAGCAGCAACACCAGTCTCTAATGCATCTCAGACTACCCATATAACTGCACCAGCTCACACTGTGTTATCAACATCTACTGTGGTACCCCAATCTCACTCAGGAGCCACAGTCATGTCCACTGCTGCACATCCCTTGAGTACAAGCACGCCGTCTGTGCCACAGCAACCTACCACAGCAACATTGCCGCCACATACAAGGCTACATGCAGTACTGCAGACAGCACTTCCACCTGTGACAACACACTCACGTCTTCTGCAGCCTCCATTTACCAGCTATCAGGCTTCAGCCATTCCATCTACTGTCCCTAGCCATGCTCAACCACCTTCATTCTTGCCCTTTCCGCAGGATGGTCATCCAGCATACCCTGGTACAGAGCTACTGTTTGCATCAGCCTATGGCATCCCACAACCCAAGTTGCCGGTGTTCGACAGTGGTAAGGAGAGTGACTTTGCCTTGTTAAAGTTGGCACTGGACAATCTGTTGAGCAATCACAACCATCTCAGTGAACAGTACAAATATCATGTCTTGCTAAGCCATTTAAAACTCCCTAGTGCTCAGCAGCTGGCTAAAGCCTATATGTACCATCCGTGTCCTTATTCAGCTGCACTGCAGGCTCTTCAAGACAAGTATGGCCAGCCAAGACAGCTTGTTCAGTCAGAGTTGGGTGCCATCATGAGCACTCCACCAGTCAAAATGGGTGATGCTAATGCTTTTGACTCCTTTGCATTATCCGTTCAATCATTGGTGGGCATGCTAAGGACGCTTGAGGGCCAGAATGGTTATGAGCTCATGTGTGGCTCTCATGTGGATCGTCTGCTAAGTAAGCTACCATCTGCTTATCGTGATGGCTTTGTTGAATACTGCCTAAGCAGGGGTATTCTACAGATGGGTACTGATAAGACCTATACACTTCCTGATCTGGCCACCTGGTTAGAGATCAAGTCTCAAGCGAAACGAATCTCCAGCCGAGCTGCAACCTTGTTCCAGAGTGACTCATCCAAGCTCTATAGTAAAGCTACGACATTCACTCGTCCAAAGGAGAGACCAACACCTGTTCTCATGGCCAATGAGAGCATCACCATGTCCCCTAAATCTGCAGACTCAAAACCCAGCTCAAAGCCAAAGCCATATTGTCCCCATTGTGACAACAGGGACCACTACCTCAACTCCTGTGACCAATTCAAGAAATTAACCACTGCTCAAATCGTCACCTGGATTAAAGAGGGAAAACGCTGTTGGAGATGTGGTCGGACACATGCAGTAGAGACCTGCAACCTCAAACGCCCATGTAAGGTCTGTAAAGAACTGCATCTTACAGTTCTACATGAGTCCATTAATGACACTTCTAGGGCTGTACTCATGGTAAGCTTGCCACCTACCAGGATTTACCTTGACAGACCTAACCGTTCTCCAAAGGTCATGTTGAAAGTGGTCAAAGTCCTCCTTCACAATGGTTGTCACACTATGGAAACCCATGCAGTACTTGATGACGGGTCAGAGAGAACACTAGTGCTTCAGCCAGTAGTGCAGCAGCTCAAGTTAACAGGTGCTCCTGAATTGCTTCCCCTACAGACGATTCAACAGTGTCACACTGAACTTGAAGGGTCATCGATATCTTTTGAGGTGTCCTCAGTATCCAAACCCATGACGAAGTTCACTATACGCAACGCATTCACTGCAAACGGTCTGTGTCTAGCGGAGCACAACTACCCAGTGACTGCCCTCCAGAATGCCTATCGACACCTGAAGGATCTACCGCTGCCTCCTGTGGACAGAGTAAAGCCATTACTCCTTATCGGGTCAGATAATCCTCACCTCCTGACACCAATCCAGCCCATACGCAAAGGCCCAATAGGGGGACCTATTGCTGTCTGCACGCAACTCGGATGGTCTCTCCAGGGCCCTATGAGTCCAATGCAACCTTCTCGAGGGAATCAACAGTGTCTTCACATCATGTCAGTTCCAACCCGTGATGATCTTATCCACCATGTAGAAAGGCTCTGGCAAGTCGATACTCTCCCCTACAACGAGAAAACGGTTACCAGGTCCAAACAGGATAGGGAGGCTTATACCCTGCTGCAAAATGCCACAATCCGAGTGAATGTGGACGGTGTTCAACGTTACGCTACACCATTGCTAAGGCGAACACCAGTGAGTTTACTCCATGCAGACAAAGAGACTGTGCTTCCTAGTTTGCGTAGCACTGAACGCAGGCTGGCACGGGATCCTGAGAGGGCTAAAGCCTACTGTACTGAGATCAAGAAGTTGGAGGTGGCAGGTTATGTGGCTAAGATAACTCCAGAGGAGGCCAGCAAAAGTGAAGAATCCTGGTACATCCCGCACCATATGGTGCATCACAATGGTAAGGACAGGATTGTCTTTAACTGTTCCTTTAAACATCAGGGACAGTCCTTAAATGATCAGCTGCTGCCTGGGCCGACATTGGGACCTTCCTTACTGGGTGTCCTCCTGAGATTCCGCCAACACACTGTTGCTATCAGCGGGGACATCAAAGGTATGTTCCACCAGGTACGCTTGCTGCCCAAAGACAAGCCAGTGCTGCGCTTCCTTTGGAGGGATATGTGCAGAGAGGTGGAACCTGATATATATGAATGGCAGGTACTTCCGTTTGGCACTACATGCAGCCCATGTTGTGCCATCTTTGCCCTCCAACACCATGCCCAAGGACACAAAGATGACATGGCTGACCTAGTTGACATAGTAGGGCATTCATTCTATGTAGATAACTGCCTTCACAGCACACCAACTGCAGATGAAGCCAAAGCAACAGTGGATGGACTGCGCCAGCTGCTCTCCGATGGAGGCTTTGAGATCAGGCAATGGGCAAGCAATGTACCATCTGTGATCCAACACCTTCCCACAGATGCTAAGTCTACTAATAGCGAGCGCTGGTTAGCACAAAGCAGCACTGACCTCCAAGAACTCACTCTTGGTCTGCGGTGGAATTGTATCACTGACACCCTGGGCTATAATTTACGCTCTACGGAGACCGCTGCACCTACAATGAGGAACATGTATAGGATCTTGGCGAGTCAGTATGATCCTTTGGGGTTCATCATCCCATTCACTACCAGGGCCAAGGTTCTTATCCAAGACCTCTGGAAGCACAAGCTTGGTTGGGACGACCCCATTGAACCTCTGCATTTGAGAGAAAAGTGGCTTGCCTGGGTAGGAGAACTCCCGACTCTCCTTCAGTTGCAGTTCCCTCGAACATACACCTCGGCCTCCATTGACAACACTTCTGTTACCCATGAGCTTCATGTCTTGCGTACAACAGATCAAGGACAGGTCACTGTAACCTTTGTCTTGGCCAGGTCTAGAGTAGCACCAAGGAAGTGTCTGTCCATGCCTCGCTTGGAGCTAAGTGCAGCTCCAAAGAAAGTCCTGAACCAGCTGAAAGAGTTTGGTCTAAAACTATCTCCAAGCAAATGCCACTTTTTCATGAAATCTGTGAATTATCTGGGACATATTGTTTCGGAGAAAGGCGTAGAAACAGACCCTGAGAAAATCTCTGCACTCACCACCTGGCCAAAGCCGACAAATATCAGTGAGCTGAAGTCCTTTTTGGGTTTCACTGGGTATTATAGGAGGTTCGTAAGAGACTACTTCAAAATTGCCAAACCATTAAATGCACTAACAGTTGGCTATTGTCCACCTCGAAGGAATGCAAAGGGTTTTAAGCCTGTCTCCAATTCTGATTTCAAGAAACCTTTTAGTGGTAGATGGACGCCTGAGTGTGACACCGCATTCCAGGCACTAATTCAGAAGTTGACCACAGCCCCGGTGTTGGGATTTGCGAATCCAAAACTGCCGTACATCTTACATACCGATGCTAGTCTCCATGGTCTTGGCGCTGCCTTGTACCAGGAACAAGATGGTCACATGAGGGTGATTTCATTTGCCAGCAGAGGATTGTCAAACTGTGAAAAACGTTATCCCACCCACAAGCTGGAATTTTTAGCCTTAAAGTGGGCAGTGACGGATAAGTTTTATGACTATCTGTATGGGGCTGAGTTCACCATCATGACTGATAATAACCCCCTCACATATATATTAACATCTGCCAAGCTTGACGCTGCAGGACACCGGTGGCTTGCGGCCCTGTCTACTTTCAACTTCAGCATCCAATACAGAGCTGGGAAGAAAAATCAAGATGCTGATGGTCTCTCCAGGCGACCACATGATCAGGTAGACACTGATAACAGTTCCCAGGTTGAAGATGACCGCATTAGTCAGTTCATCTCCCGGTTTCTGGATGAAGAAAATAGAATTTCTTTTCCTGAGGAAGCAGTGCGAGCCATTTGTCAAAAGCATCAACTGTACAGAAGCGCTGTGGCAGCCAAAGATTCCAGTTTACCTGCTGCTCTGGAATGTCTTGCCATTGATGCTAACGCCATCCCAGTTGAATTCTCCCAAGCTGATTTTCTTCCTGGTTCCAGCACCCTTCCCAGGATGTCGCAACATGATTGGGCTGCGGAGCAAGCAAATGATCCTGTCATAAGCAGAGTGACTCACCTCTTGAACACTGGAAAACGTCTTTCTTACTGTGTCAGACAGCAAGAAACCAGAGAAGTCCAACTTATGCTTCGACTGATTCACCAACTTGTAGTTCTTGATGGAGTCCTTTACAGGAAGCGAATGAATAGAGGAGAGCCCTTCTATCAGTTAGTTCTACCGCAGAAGTATAAGGCAATTGTCTTAGAAGCTTTACATGACTCAGTAGGTCATATGGGAGTGGAGCGGACTTTGGATTTAGTTCGTACACGTTTCTATTGGCCAAGGATGTCATTGGATGTCGAGACCAAGGTCAGTACCTGTGAGAGGTGTATAAGAAGGAAGGCAAAAGCGGAAAAAACATCTCCCCTTGTTAACATCGAGACCAGTCGACCTTTAGAACTAGTCTGCATGGACTTTCTTTCTCTTGAGCCAGATGGTAAAGGTACTAAGAACATTTTGGTGATCACTGATCATTTTACTAAGTATGCTGTAGCCATTCCAACAGCTGATCAAAAAGCAAGGACAGTTGCTAAAGCACTTTGGAGTAACTTCTTCATTCATTATGGCATACCAGAACGCCTGCACAGTGATCAGGGTCGAGATTTCGAATCTGCTGTGATCAAAGACCTTTGTCTTTTACTGGGTATAAAGAAGACTAGGACTTCCCCTTACCATCCACGTGGAAATCCCGTGGAGCGGTTTAACCGAACTCTTCTCCAAATGCTCGGAACTCTTCAAGAAGAAGACAAGATCAAATGGCGTGATTTTGTGCAGCCTCTGGTACATGCCTATAACTGTACGAAAAATGACACCACCGGGTTTTCTCCTTATCAGCTAATGTTCGGGAGACAGCCAAGCCTTCCCATAGATGTAGCCTTTGGTATCAAGCCTGAAGGGAAAAAGAGAGTTAGTCATGCCGATTATGTCAAAAAGCTTCAAGAGAGCCTGCAAGAAAGCTACAAAATTGCTATTGAATACAGTAAGAAGACAGCTCTTCGCAACAAGCAACGATATGACCTGAAGGTGAGAGAATCCACTTTACAAGCTGGAGACCGTGTTCTCGTCAAGAATGTTGGCATAAGAGGCAAGCACAAGATAGCTGACCGATGGAGCAAGACCATCTACCAAGTAGTCAAGCAAATAGCTGATTCTCCAGTTTATGTCATAAAGTCCCTTACCACTGACGGACCTGAAAGAACCCTCCATCGAGATTTACTCTTGCCCTGTGGTTTCTTAACCCCCACCTATTCCAGTGATGAAGGCAACAAGATAGAGAGAAAGGAAAAAACGGCTAGCTCTAGGGAACTGTTGATAGTTCCAGAGGAAGATGATGATGAACAAGCATACGATACTGATGGAGAATCAGATTTCTACTTCCCCCAAATAATGCAGGATAAGACATATCCTACCATAACGATTGTCAAGGACGTGCCCTACATAAAAGAGGTGGAAGGAAGTTCCTGTGGGACAACACTGAGTCCAAATGCACAACCATTTGAACCTTCTGGAGCTGTGGAAAGTCTTGACGTTGAATTTGAGCATGTGCAATTGGATAAGAGAAATGCAGAAGAAGAAGTAGCTTTATCTGAAAAGGGAGAAACAAACTTACCTGAGGACATCCTGGGAGAGAATGTGGGGAACTCACCTGTCAAGGAACTGGATTCCGAGGCCGTTGATGTCAACGATGATGAGTGTACTGAGGATTCAATCACGAATAGGATGGAACCTGTTGAAGGAAAAAGAGATGGAATGAGGAAAGAGGACGATGACAGTGAAATACTGATTGAGGAAAATGTTGAAAGAAATGGAAATACCCCTGTGCAGGAAATACCTGAGCCAGAGTCCAGACGCTCTACCAGAATCAGGGAGCCATCTGATAGGCTAACTTACACATCATTAGGAAATCCCTTAGTGTTAGTTATGCAGTCCCTGTTAAGTGGTTTAAACAAAGCCTTTACACAAGCCCTTCAGTCAGATGATCTCCCTGAGGTTAGGGTACTGACCCCTGATAGATCAGTGATTTTATAGGTACACTGCATGCAGATACGCTTGCAGGTTCAGGAGGGGAGGAGATGTAACCCCTTTGAATTGTACATTCATATTTTTTTATTTTACTTATTTTTGTTCTACAGTAAATCTATTTTTAGCTACTTTTGATCTGTATACTACAAAAAGAAACCGGTATCTTTGGTGCAGTACTGTGATTAACCACTAGAGGGTGGTTAACTCCGCAGCATGTTGAGAGTCGATTTATATTAAATTCAGACGAAGAAGCTAGCTGAACATGCACGCACGAGGTTACTAATTCATCCTGTTACTGTGGAAAAAAAACGGTCAATGCTTTTGATTACTGGTTTTTCTTTTACGAGAACTCTGATTGGTTTTTTTGCATGCTGATTCTGATTGAGTGATTTACCTTTGAACGGCGAGCCAGACCCTGATCTACGATTCAAAAGAATCATCGTGATTCAACACGGATCCGAACTGAGAGCTAAGCACATACACACTACCCGGGTAGAAAACACAAAAAGGCCTTTATACACAATGGACATTTGAGTATTTTACACACACACACATACATACAAGGGATCTAGAAGGACTATTGAGACTTTGTTTTGTTTTATTTTATTTTTTTCCTTGACTTCACATTCTTGTTGAGTGGAAACTGGACAATTGTGATTTCATGTACATTGTGAAGAATTGTTCACTCAAAGTTTTTTTGAGTTTTTGTAATAAATTTGCCGGCTGTTAATTGCTTGAATTTAAATTTGGCCCAAACTTCTCATTTAAATCCTCCCAGAGCCGAACCTAGGCCTTATTTAACCTCTATTGGGTAAAATACACTAACCTCTTATTCTGTCGTCCCTGTTACACTGTTTTTTCTGTAAATCTTGAAATTATACAATCTTATTTAAATCAAAAACAACTGCTCATGCTCAAAATGCAGTGGTGCCTGTATACCAAATGCTTAAAACATATTTTCAAATAGCCATGATTTTTTTTTTCTTGCAAATTAATGTTTAGTTTGTATGGTTAATATTACAGGGTATCCGCGGGGCATTGAAAAGCATTAAAAGTCATTAAATGGATTTTGTGAAAATCAAGGCCTTGAATGGCATTGAAAAGCATTAAATTTCATTTATACAGGCATTACATTTTTTAGATAGTTTTGAAAAAAAACTACCAGTTTATTTTGAATAAAGCCTAAATAATTAATGATTTGCTGTTGCAAAATATGTACATTGGTGTGATACGCACACGGAACCAGTTTGGTAATTGCCTCCGGCCGGTGCGAAATTGCCATAACGCCGGTTTAGACAGCGGCGGGCTGGGAACTGTAGACAGAAGGCTGCATCAGTGTTGCCAACTTAGCGACTTTTCAGGCCCCTTTTGCGACTTTTTTTCCTAAGAAAGCGTGTTGTGACAAATACAGCGACTTGTTAACCTGATCTAGCGTCCGAGACCCCCTGGTACAACCGCACGAGCACGAGATTGCTTTTCTGCCGCAGGCGCAGGAATTCGTTCCGCCTTTCTGGTTCAGCATTGAGGATGTGCGCTCAGTCAGAGAACAAATAAAATAGATAGGCCTACTATTGCTTCTAACCTGAGTGATCATTTTACGTGTACATATAGCTAAAATCACTGCAAATGTCTATTTTATGTGTATGGTGATTTTGTCAGACAACATCTCGATTAGGCTATAAATCAGGATTTTAGTGCTGGTTTAACACGTCAGGGCTCGAACTTTACTCTCCCGACCGGACAAGGACCTTATTAAAAAGTCAATACCAAAAAAAACAAACAAACAAACAAACAAAACAAACTTGGTAATCACCAAAACGGGAGTATGAAATATTTTATTTCATTTAGTGTTAGTGGCGATCCATAGTGGATAATAATAGGCTGTATAATGTACTGACGATAACAGTGTTGCGCTGTTGAGGCTCGCGCAGCATCTCGAGGAGAAATGGAAACATGAGCAAAGCACACAAAAAGAAACTTGGTTAAACATACTGCAGTAAAAATTCAAAATGTGGAGTTTACTGGTAAGTAATATCACACGACCTGTTTTGCTAAATAGGCTACCATCACGATTAAAAATGTGACACTGATTTCATACAACAGTTCAGTTAACAAATAATTAATATTAAGCCACTTACATTTTAGAAGGAACATTGACTGTTTTTGTTCTATTTTAGCACCAAAAATCGTTTCAAACAAAGTTCACAGCAGTACTACCAAAGCGCAACTCTCAGCCTTGTTTTCATTACTGATTCAGCGTTTTGAACGAATCGGTTGAGTCAAAGATTAAATGACCCATTCATTCTTGAATGAATCAGCCATTGGAATGAATCATTTGAATGAATGAATCAGTGACACTCACTTATTAAGATGGTTACTTGACGCCACCTAGTGGTGGTTTAGTTTCATTTTTAAAATATAATTTCCCCTCTAACATTTCTTATTTGTATTTTCAAAAAATATTTTAAAAAATTCCATAACATTATTTAATGCAGTTGTAATCAATCAAAAATATGCAGATTTACATACGTCAAAGCTGCAATATTCTGAAAGGATATTGCTTCAGAACAAATTTGTTTCTACCAAAAACAAAAAAAAAAATTCCGGACAAACTACTGTTTTGCTCGTACAAGACAAAATATATAGATGAAACAATTTTATTGGGAGTTTGGCTTAAAATATATTAAGTGAGCAAAAGTGTAGCAGCAGAGAAGCAAACAAATGTAAAGGGCTGACACTTGGCAGAATGCGAATGCAACAATGACATGATGAAGTTTCTAATTGCCGTATGTCGTCATCTATCGACATTTAGCGGCATATATATATGGCATTAAAAAAATAAAAAATTGCCATTAAAAAGGCATTAAAAAGCATTAAATTAGATTTGATGAAACCTGTAGAAACCCTGTATTAATGTAACTGTCAGCTCACTAAGGTTTAAAAAAAAAATTCGGCCCGTACAACCTAAAATGAGTTTGACACCCCTGCTATAGAGTAAATGCTGTGTCTGAAGTGTGTGGAGGAGGAGGGTTTGATAGAGGCATGTGTTCAGTTCTACCTTCAACACCACAACCAGCTGCTTTCTGTCTCAGTGCCGATGTGTTTTTTTAAAGCGTGGAATTGATCAAGTTCACAAGATGTACAACGGACTTCTATTTTTGATTGGTATGTATTTATTTACGGTTGAAAATGAATGTTTATAATAATTATTTAAAACATTTATTTCTGTTTGGGCATGTTTTAAACACTTATTTATTTGAATCTGAAAACGTCTGGGCAAAAGTAGAAACAATGTAACATAATCTCATTACTGTGTACCTATGCAAGAAAATTCTGCAATCTGAATTGTTGTATATTTTGTATGTTACAGTCATATGCAGTGTGACCGGGTTCAACAATCAAATATCTCCAGTGAAGCATTTCACCAAGGATGATCCACTCTTTGGGCAAACCGTTATTCAATCAAAAGATCGGTTAGTCATTTATGACATTTTACTAACATATATATATATATATATATATATAGGGGAGAGCGGGGCACAAAGTAACACAGGGCTAGTTGTAACACATGGTTTAAAACTTTCCACACATGCCAGCATGACGAAACTTAGTGTATTTACTAATTGCCATATCAACATTATATCGAGAAAAAAATTGCGGCAAAATTAAAAAATATTTGGAAGATATCACTGAACATTTATTTAACTATAGCAAAAGTAAATTTCTTACTTAAGTTAATTTTTCATCTCTATTTTTTGTGTTTATTTAAAATGAGACAAATCTGATATTATTTTAATCTTATATCTTTTATTTAACAGTTGATGTAGTTTTCAATGCTGATTTAACCACGAACTGGGTTTAAAGCAGTTGCGCAGGTGGGGCATGTTGTAACACTGTGTTACAATGTGCCCCTATGGGAACTATTCTATTCTATTCTATTCTATTCTATTCTATTCTATACTTTTATGAATTCTATTGATAAACCATGATAAAAGGGTGAATAAAGTTTGAGAGTCAATGTTCAGAAATGATTAATTATTATTATGTTTTGACAAAGCTGTATAGCTGTGTTTTGCTGTGTGTTTGTCAAACACAAAAAGTACTTTATTTTTAATTATTAAAAAAAATGCCATTATATAATATATGAAAAAGTTAATAATTGTATTTTATTGACAAAATATTTTAGTCTGTTGTATGGTCATGTTACAGTGTGCCCCACCTATGGAGCATGTTGTCAAATTTCACTTCCAGTCTTTCGGGGGAAATCAAGAAAAAAGTATACACTGTATTAATGAAACAAAACCACATAATTGTACTGGACATGTGTGAAATTAATGTGGGAAAAATGAAAACTCTGAACCCCAAGTGAATTTACACAAACTGAGAAAATCAAAAAGTGTTACTTTGTCTGTTCTAGAGTTTTTGTTCCTTCCCCAACAAATGGAAAATGTTTCAGCTGCACTCCAGAGGATGAATGCGTCAAAGTAAATTTTAACGGTAAGTATGTCTTTGTCTTTAGTATCTTTTCATAATAAAGCTAATTTTAAAATGCAAAGTTAACTTTGTTCATTTCATAATAATGTCATCACTGATTTACAGAATTACTTTCATTGTAAAACTCTTATTATATGAATATATCTTTTAAAGATGAAAAACCAAAAGGCCTGAGACCTGCATCTGTAGCTTCTAGCCTGATGTCAGAAGAGGAGCGCCTTGTGGTATGTATAAAAACAGGGATGTCAAATATGATCAGCAATTCTGTTATCAACACAGAACAGAACAGAACAGAACACAGATTTCACAGAAGGTTTAGCTATTGAAAGATATACCAAATGAGAAATAAACTGTTCATAATCAGACCTCAAAAGGATTTTTGTCTTTCGCAACATTTTCAGAGTAAAACCGCAGAGAGTGGTTTCCCCCTGACAGATAGAAATATGTCAGTTCAGTTGAATTGGGACATTAGGGGAAATTGTTCAGGATGAAGCTTGTGACTATCAGTCATAAACATCAGTCAAAACTGTGACTGCACTGCGCTCTTCCCTCCAACACTGTAGTGAAAACATGTTTTTAAAATAAAACAATGATATATTCTGAGGGGCTGTTTCCACGTCACCATTTTTTCATCTAAAAACGGAAAACTTTTTATGCGTTTTGGCCATTCATTTACACAACAACAGCGTTTTGGTGGCCTAAAAAATGCAAACTTTTGAAAACAGGTTTCAAAATGAGAGTTTTTGAAAAGGATGCCGTTGTCATGTCCGTGTAAACTGTAAAAACGCGGAATCTGTGAAAACAGTGAAGGCATGCACTAGGGATGGGCATTTTTCCAAAATATTGCATTCGAATATTTGGGCTCGTAAAAAACGAATATTCGAATTTTAAACGAGAAAGACGTTATTATTTTATTCATCAATATTTTGTAACCATTTACAAAACTGAACAAGCTTACGATTAGGCAATATACACAACAAGCATATTATATGTTAAGGTTTTCTTTTAGTTCAAAGCATTAAAGAATATGTGTAAACAGAAAATATTAAGAACAAAAGCATTTAATCTCAAGCAGCGCGAGCGGGAAAAATACTAATAAAGCAGACAGCACCTGTTATTGTACAAAACGTACATAATACACTCGAGTCAGTATATGGTTATCGTGTTTATATTGTTTCACATGTTCATGTTGAGAAAAACAATAATATCCACATGCTCGGGTCAGAAAACGAGCCGTGCTGACAGACGTTGCAGAGACACAAAGATAATAATAGCCTATATAACTGTGCTAAGCTAAGTTTCTAACAGTAGCACTTTGTTTTCTGTTCGTAAATATGTCTCCCTCGATGAAACTTAAAGGAAACATATGTCTCAACATCATTTTGCTATCAGTTAAGTTATCATCTTGGCTCACTCGGGGATAACTTACAGTTGCGCTTACCTGTCGTGAATGCAGTGATGGACAGCTGTCTTTCCTCATTCGACAGGTGTTTAGATTTCATGTGCTTTCTACTTATGGTGTAACTCGGTTTCATTAATTAATTTGATCAAAAGTAATTCCATTTTGTTAGATCATTTTCATCTAAGTAATTCCAAACTTTGCGAGGCAGACGACAATATTATGTGACTTTCAAATAAAATAAACTTGTTAACCCTCAGGGGTCTGAGGATTTTCGGGGCCCTGGAGAAGTTTTGACATGCCCTGACATTTGTGCTTTTTTCAGTTGTTCATAAACATATAAATGACAAAAGTGTCATTATACTGTATTCAGCACAAACTAGGCTACAATAATATGTGAGGAACATGTATGTACATGTTTGTGTTTTTGAAGGAATAACATTTATGCGTGGTTATTGAAAAAACTAAAAAACTTAAGTCACTGAAATAAAGCCAAAACATATATATTAAATCTGTGTTCACAAGACTTCTGGGTATTGGAGGTTGTAGACTAGAGTTTTTGCTTCAGAATTATGTAAAAATTATGCTGACTACTCTTTCATATAAAACAATAGAGAGATTTAAATTTTGTAAGACACTTTTTGTCAAGAAACACAGTATGCGTGGAGGCGTGAATAATCATGAATAATGGCTGATTCTCACCTGAGAAGACAAAAGAATCGCATAATAATGACCTGAAATGACTTGCATAATAATGAGCTCTTTCAGTCAGGTAGGCTGTGAAAAAACCCTCTGTTGATCATGTCTCAAGCAATCATGGTGTAAATCAAACATACAGAAAAAACAGCAATACTGCGAAATATTATTACAATTTAAAATAATGGTATTCTATTATATACTTTAAAATATAATGTATTTCTGTGATGCAAAGTGTCTGAATAATTATGCTACCTCTATGGCATTTCATATAGCCTTTTATCTTAAAAGCATGCACATTTGGAGAAATATTGATGGATTCTCATTTTTCTATACAGAGGAGTAGGCTAATATTTATTCAATATTTATTGTCATCACTGTGAGCGCTGGATACTGTTTTCAATTCATACTTGCAGCCGGAGGGCGCTCTGTAAACCTTTAGTCCACAAATTCATCTAAAGAAGAAGAACCATGTGACTCACCAGGAACTAACAGAGGCCAGAGATCGCTATAACATCCAGATAAACACTTTTCAAGACAATAAATACACGATTGAGACGATGTATGCATAGTATTGACTGAATTTGCGTCTGAATAGCGCTGGCTCCGTGGGCGTGGCCGCATTAGCGGATAATGAGCTGAATCATGGACTTCTGACATGGCTCTCTTTTCATACAGATTACATAAACACAGAATGTTTGTTTTCAATTATTTGACTTACACGATTTAAAACCTGATATTTCAACGTTTTTTTAGACAGAAGTCTCATTTTTTTGTGATTAGTATTCACTAAGTTACAGTTCATTTTCTGAGAACTATCAGATTGGACTTCGTTCAGAGGGAGACGAGAGATCACGCATCATGTTTGTTTTCCGTTTATTTTACAAAAAGCACAACATTTTGTGTTTTACTCTGAGTGTACACAAATAAAAGAAGATATTCCACAGATTAAAATGGTGTATAGCTCTTAATTGTATGTGCAACACTGACGGAGTATTTGGAGTCTCTTTCACACTGGTAAGAAAAAAACTGAGGTGGTCACGCCGGCGTAACCGCCGACCCGAGGGACACACTAGTGACTAGTGACACACGCTCCACAGCGCCACCCGATGCATTTAGTTTTAACTGCGAGTTTTAGTGCTTAGGATTTATCATGGATTCACTGCATTTACGGCCAGCAAAGCAACATAGCTAAAATTCGAATAGTAATTTTATTTTTCGAATATTAATTACAGAACGAATATTCGAACATTCGACTATTTGTGCACACCCCTAGCATGCACGTGTGTACAAAGAGTATAGAACCCAAGCCAAAGAGCTTAGAACCCAAGAGGCGACACTCTGATATTTTTGGGGTAACAGCCACTAGATGGCGCTCCGGTAGCGCGGCCGCCATTATGGGGTGAAAATACTAACTGGACCATAGAATCCTTCACATCTATACGCATTTTTTTTTTAAATTAAGTCACCGGTAAATTGTATGGCTCCTACAGTAAATGTTGTATTGTCTTTATATATATTTTATTTTATCTGTTGTGGAATCCAACCATTCATCCATCTGAAGTAACGTAGTTGACCTACTTTATTGAGTATTTCCATTTTATGCAACTTTACACATTTATTAATAGCAAATTAATAAATTTAATATCATCGAACAATATAGGCTATTTCAGACTTAGTGGAGTAATAGTAGGCTAATAGTATCTAGGTCTGAATTGAAATATATTGTACTTTGTAATGGATCACACTACAAACATAATGATCTTATAATACATGATGCATTGCTGTGTCCGTTATCCCATAATTCCCACATTTGGACACTTTTGCTTTAACAGACATTAGACAAAACTGCAAAATCAAGCTGTTATATTCATATATTTATTGTCCAACATTCCCAATTTTTCTGATGCATGTTCTTATTTTAATTTCATTTGTGGGTATTAATTCAGTGTTTATAATGCTAATACTAGATCTTTAAAGAATTTTAACCCAAACTGACTAGGTTTCTAGAGAGCAAAGGTTTTGTGAAAATGTGGAAGATTAAACACAAAGTGTGTAAAATAAACTGTTAAAAGGATTTGATGATCACTAATGATAGTATTTTATTCTGTGTTGTCATCATTCAGGTTGGATTTTAGCTTTAATGTACTTTTTTTTTTTTTTTTTTTTTTAACAAAGCAGCTGATATTGCCATAGAAAGAGGACTGCCGACTCGCTTTCACCACAAAATGGCGGAAATGCAGGGCGGCTGCTGTGCGCCGGTGTTGCAATGTTTGCAGTTTTAAAGAGAAAATACTATGAATTTGCACATGGTTTGTGTTAAAGCATATTTAAAACACCCCATAGACATATAAACAACATTAAAAACTCAATTTCCACCACAGATGGGACTTTAATTCTGCGTTGACAAATAAGGTGGATAGACTAAGCATGTAATACATGTGCATGCCATCACCGTTTTCATAGATTTGCATTTTTGCAGTTTACACAAAGATGACAACGGTATCATTTTCAAAAACTTGCACTTTTGAAACCCATTTTCAAAAGTTTGCGTTTTCAGGCCACCAAAACTACTATTATGAGCTTAATCGCATTCGTTTGATCGAAGTTTAGTTTAGAAAGTTTAATCGCAATATTGCCAAAATCCTATTATAGGCCTTATTGCATTATGAGGATGGATGTAATGTTGCGTTCACACCACCTCGTATTTACCACGTGACGTTGTATTCGGAGCTGTTCACGTCCTCGGATTGTGAATTATGCGTTTCCATGGCACCACTATCAACGTCTATGAATCTACAGCAGTCAGGTAGTACAGCGGCCATGTGGTACATCTGGGAGCTTTCAGAAAACTCCCAGCTTACAAGCTTACAATTACGAGCTCTACGAGGACGTGAACGCTTTTTACAAGCTAGAATCTCGTAACTACAGGAATTACAAGGAATGCACCTTAAATGCACCAGATTCCTACACACACTCCCAATTACCTGACTACTGATCAACACCACCTGCATTCAATCATCATCACTGTCACTATATATACCCACGCACGCTGAGTTCACCTTTGTCTGGTCTCGTCGGTTTCGACATTGTACACTTACCTGACTACTCACCTGTTGAAACGTGCCTGTACAATTCCTGTCTCGAACTGTCCAGTCTTCCTTCCAGTGCTGCCCAATTTAGCGATTTTGTCACTTAGATTTAGCAGCTTCCTCACCCCTTTTGAGACTTTTTCAAAAGCCTAGCGACAAATCTATTAACTTCTTTAACAACCTTATCTAGACTCCGTGACTCGCCCACTGATCTATATTTATATTAGTAATGATCAGTGGACTTGCCAGTATGATGTCATCTAGAGACCAGTTTTAGCTACTTTCAACTGAAAGCAGTTGGCAACACTGCTTCCTTCTTCTTCAGTATCAGCGCATCCTCCAGTCATCCGGTTTGCCATTCACATCTCTATTCACCATCCTGCAACAGAAAGAACTGGTCACTTCTCTGCCAGTATCACCACATTGATCTGCCGCAAAGTTACTCGCCTTGTTTCATCCCTGGTGTTTCAATAAATGTTTCGATATTTACCTGTGTTTGCAATCTTCTGTTCCATGTCAGTGAGTAGTTAAAAATTTACCACAAATTATTTTTAACAGAGGACATTAATATCCGTTTATTCAGTTAGAATGAAATGATGGCCGAAGACGAATGACTTTAGTGAAAGATACAATAGAGATATTTAGATTTGTGGATTTTTTTTTTTCGAGATGTGTAATCAAGTTCACATGAAGGAGTCAGTAACTGAGGATCTGAATGGAAATTGCCAACTGATGAATCCCATTGGGAAAGGCAAACTGAATCCTGCTAAATTAGGTATGTTTGGATGATTTGATAACGATACTTACAATTTAAACAGATGAAATCCTACCCCTGACTTTCCAAATCCCTTTACTTACAGTTTTAAATCAAATGGAGAAAAAAAACACCAGTAACAACAACAACAACAACAACAATTATCGAGGTGGAAGGATCGACCAAGGTGAGCTTATCTGAAAATAATTTGTTGCCTTGAGTGTGACTCATTCAAAGAATCTGATATCTGATCATTTACATTTCTATCAATATCTACTAGGTAAACTGAGGATGAGAAGAGACACCCATCCAGACAGTGAAACCAAAACAGCTGAGGATGATGACGGTACTAGTCCATGTTTAGCCTTAAATCAGGATTCCTATTTATTATGTAATGCTGATGGTATCATATTATGGATACACAGAACAATATCTTAAATGAAACCATCATTTCTATACTGATATTTCAGAACATCTTTTTTAGATGCTGGGGCAGAGATTGCTTTTGTGCTGGATGGATCTGGTAGCATTTATTCACCTGACTTTCAGAGAGCCAAAGATTTCATCTACAAAGTCATGCTCAGTGTTTGGAAAGCATGTTTCAATGTAAGTATACACTAAAGGATTTTATGACAGACATTTATAGCTATCTTGTTTTTTAATACAATTTAAAAGATAGATTTGATTAAGTAGAAATCCCTCTCTCTTCAGTGTAACTTTGCTATAGTGCAATACAGCAATCAGATCAGGACAGAGCTTTCCCTTCTAGAAAATAAGGATCGCGTCAGAATCTTGGAAAAGGTCAAGAAAATACAGCAAATGATCGCTCAATGACAAACACTGCCTCGGCCATCCGTCATGTCCTGTGAGTTTACAAATTATGATGTGAAATACTAGACATGTATCACTTTTGTTGGTATTAATGTTAATGTCAGGGTCTCACTGGTTTCATTGGTTGTTTACAGCACAGATGTTTTCATACCTGAGAATGGATCAAAAAATAACTCAAAAAAAGTAATAATTGTATTGTCTGACGGGGTGAGTACGGACCGAATGAGACTTACTGATGTTTTGAACATGGCACAAATGAAAGATGTCATTCGTTATTCAATAGGGGTGAGTGTCCTGTTTACTGCTTATTTCAGTATCATTTTAGATAATAAAGCACTTTTTTTAAAAGCCACATTATCTGTTAAAATTACAATCGCACATTACTGCAGTTTATAAGGGGCCAAGCACCGAAGGTTCGTAAGCACCTGTTGTATCCGTTGGCGTTCTTCTTTTTATTATTGTTCCGTTTCCGCTCTGGAAGTCTATGGCAGCCCATAGAACCGTATGTGGGAAAGTTGTGAAATTTGGCACACCGATAGAGGCCAGTATCAACTGTGTCCATAGAAAATTTGGAGTCTCTAACACAATCCCTCTAGCGCCACCACCTGTCCAAAGTTTTACTCATGTTTATGCTAATAACTTTTGAACCGTTAAGGGCTAGAAACGAAGTTTTCTCCTCTCTCTCATTTGCATCATGACAATTTGTCCGCCATGTTGAATTTTGTGAAAAACTTAATTTTTCAAACTCGTCCTAGACACTTCGTTTGATTTTCATGAAAATCAAATCAGATCATCTTCAGTCCATGCTGGCAAAAAGTTATTAATAGGTCTTTACTTTCTCACTGTTGCAGTTGGTCTGATGCTCCCAGCCATGCTGGCGTTACTTGTTGTGCCTTCTTTGTGCTTGGCCCCGTAAATGCTGCTTGCAGTTTTATTTTTAATTTGTCCTTGTTGATACTTCTATAGTTTCACCAGTTTGAGTCCAATAAAACACTCATATCAGCTAAATTACTCATAGTTTGTTATTGTATAGTTAATGATTTTTAGGGTTTATTTAACAAAATAAATCATAAAACCAGTACACTTGCAATAACAACATGTTATCTTTAGGTTGGTGAAGGTGTTCTGTCTAATCCTAGAGCAATAAAAGAGATGAATGACATAGCAGATCCTGATAAGTATTTCAGTGTTTCCAGTTTTGCCGGATTAGACGACCAAATTCTGTGCTCAATGGAACAAAGTTTAATTGGGATTATAGGTAAGAAGGTTTTCATCTAACATTACACTATATAATAGAGAAATGCAGTTTTGTGCATAGTTTTCATGCTAAAATCTGTTTAGATATGCTGTAAATGCATGCTAATACAGTTGTTGTGAAATTAAGCCTTGCTGATATTCAATGCAATATCACAAATTTTGAGTGATGTTTCTTTTATATAACAGTTCAGTGAATAAAAAGTAAATTTTGAGTATAACATTTTAAACAAAATATTATTGTCGGTTACTTTATATATTTTTGCTCCATCAGCAAAAATTGTTCCAAATGAAGCCAAAGCAGATTCAAGCATTGCATCTCCACACTACACATGCTGATGGTCTCATACTACAGATACACAGAACAATGTCTTAAATGAAACTGTCATTTCTATACTGATATTTCAGAACATCTTTTTTAGATGCTGGGGCAGAGATTGCTTTTGTGCTGGATGGCTCTGATAGCATTCAACCAGATGACTTTCAGAGAGCCAAAGATTTCATCTACAATTTTATGTTAAATGTTTGGAAAGCATGTTTCAATGCAAGTATACACTAAAGGATTTTTTTGACACATCTTTATAGCTGTTATGTTTAAAGGGTCCGTTCACTTTAAATGAAAATTACCTCTTTACTAGCTTTACTCACCCTCAAGCCATCCTAGGTGTATGACTTTCTTCTTTCTGATGAACACAATGGAGTTATATTAATAAATTTCCTGACGCGTCCAAGCTTTATAATGGCAGTGAACAGGAAACGAGTTTGAAGCTCAAAAAGTGCATCCATCCATCATAAACATACTCCACACAAATGCATCGCTTCACTTCAGAAGGCCTTTATTAACCCCCCGGAGCCATGTGGAGTATGTTTATGATGGATAGATACACATTCTTCAGCTTCATACTAGTTGTTTCCCATTCACTGCCATTACAAAGCTTGGATGCATCAGGATATTTATTAATATATCTCTGATTGTGTTCATCAGAAAGAAGAAAGTCATATACACTTAGGATGGCTTGAGGGTGAGTAAAGCTTGGGGTAATTTTCATTTTAAAGTGAACCAATCCTTTAAGTACAATGTAAAAGGTATTTTATCTAAAAAAAAAAAAAAAAAAAATCCCTCTCTCTTCAGTGTAACTTTGCAATAGTGCAATACGGCAGTAGCATCAGGACAGAGCTCTCACTTCTAGAAAATAAGGATCGTGCCAGAGCCTTGCAAAAGGTCAAGAAAATACAGCAAATTTTCAATCTCACCAACACTGCCTCTGCCATCCATCATGTCCTGTGAGTTTACAAATTATGATGTGAAATACTAGACATCACTTTTGTTGGTATTAATGTTATTGTCAGGGTCTCAATGGTTTCATTGGTTGTTTGCAGCACAAATGTTTTCATCCCTGAGAATGGATCCAAAAAAAACTCAAAAAAAATTATAATTGTATTGTCTGACGGGAAGATTTTGGGAGACCCAATGAGTCTTACTGATGTTTTGAACATGCCACAAATGAAAGATGTCATTCGCTTTCAATTGAGTGTCCTGTTTACTGCTTATTTCAGTGTAATTAGATAATAAAGCACTTTTTTTAAAAGCCACATTATCTGTTAGAATTACAATTGCACATTAAAGCTGCAAGCATCTTTTTTATTTGTCCTTGTAGATATATCTATTGTTTCACCAGTTTGAGTCCAATAAAACACTCTTATCAGCTATATTACTCATAGTTTGTTATTGTATAGTTCACTATTTTTAGTGTTTAACAAAATAAGTCATTAAACCAGTACACTTGCAATAACGTCATGCTATGTTTAGGTTGGTGAAGATCTTCTGTCTAAACCTGAAGCAATAAAAGAGATGAAGGACATAGCAGATCCTGACAAGTATTTCAGTGTTTCCAGTTATGCTGGATTAAATGACATTTTGTCCTCACTGGAACAAAATTTAATTTGGATTATAGGTAAGAAAGTTTTCATCTAACATCACACTATTTAATAGAGAAAGCCCATTTATGCATAGTTTTCATGTTAAAATCTGTTTAGATATGCTGTAAATACATCCTAATACAGCTGTTGTGAAATTAAGCCTTGCTGATATTCAGTGCAACATCACAAATTTGTGAGTGATATTGCTTTTAGATAACAGTTCAGTGAAAAAGAAGTAAATATTGAGTATAACATTTTAAACATAATATTTCCATTTTGCTGTCTGGAATGGACGAGCCTTCTGCTAGTGAATCTCATATGAAACTTCATAGATTTCCATGAGCGAGAGCCGGGCATAATTCTGACTAAAATATACATTTTGCTAAATTGTTTGTTGTTGAACAACATATGTGACATATGCAGAATTTTAAACCTTCAAGTAAGTGTATTTTTAAATATAGCAGTAGGCTAATAAAGTGACTATTGTAATGGGGTAATCAAAATTGGCTAATATAGCTAATTAGTCTGTGCTTTTGTTTTTGTTTTTATTTTCATTTTTAGTTTATTGAATTTAACTTCTGCTTTAAAAAGCATTATTTTTACTTTTAGATTGTAATGTAATTTTCCTTTATTTACACATATATAACAGACTACATGGTTACATTCACTGTTTTTGTTTTAACAGCCTTCAATATGAACATTGTTTGTAGTACAACATTATGTAGGATGGTAAGATTTTTTTAAAAGAAATACAGATTTTTTTTTTTCTAAATCCAAATAGAAACATGCACAGGTGCTGGTCATATAATTAGAATATCGTGAAAAAGTTCAGTTTTTTTATTGTAAATTATTTTTAAAAATGAAACTTTCATATATTCTATATTCCCTACATGTAAAGTAAAACATTTCAAAAGTTTTTAATTTTTTAATTTTGATGATTAGAGCGTACAGCTCATGAAAGTCCAAAATCCAGTATCTCAAAATATTAGAATATTTCCTAAGATCAATCAAAAAATGGAATTTGCAAAACAGAAAAGTTCAAGTTCTTTAAAGTATGTTCATTTGTACACTCAATACTTGGTCGGCAGCACATATTACAGCAAATGACTTGCTCTAGCACAAATTACAGCATCAGTGAAGTGTGGCATGGAAGTGATCAGCCTGTGGCACTGCTGAGGCACTATTGAGCCTTCAGATCATCTGTATATTGTTGGATCGACTGTTTCTCATCTTTCTCTTAAAATATCCCATAGATTCAGGGGTCAGGCATGTTGGCTGGCCAATAAAACACAGTAATATCATGGTCAGCAAACCACTTGGAAGTGGTTTTTGCACTGTGGGCAGGTGCTTAAAGTCCTGCTGGAAAAGGAAATCAGCATCTCCATAAAGCTTGTCAGCAGATGGAAGCATAAAGTGCTCCAAAATCTCCTGGAAGATGGCTGCATTGACTTTGCACTTGATAAAACACAATGGACCAACACCAGCAGACGTCACGGCCCCCCAAATCATTACTGAACTTCAGAAACTTCACACTAGACTTCAAGCAGCTTGGATTCTGTGCCTCTCCAGTCTTCCTTCAGACTCTGGGACCATGATTTCAATATGAAATGCAAAATTTACTTTTATCTGAAAAGAGGACTTTCGACCACTGTTCACTGTCCAGTTCTTTTTCTCCTTAGTCCCAGGTAAGATGCTTCTGATGTTGTTTCTGTTTCAGAAGTGGCTTGGTAGTCCTTTTCCTGAAGATGTCTGAGTGTGGTGACTCTTGATGCGCTGACTCCGGCTTCATTTGACTCATTGTGAAGCTCTCCCAAGTGTTTGAATCGGCTTTACTTGACAGTATTCTCAAGCTTGTGGTCATCCTTGTTGCCTACCCAATTTCTTCCTTCTAGTCAACTTTGCATTTAATATGCTTTGATACATCACTCTGTATAACAGCCACCACATTCAGTAATGACCATCTGTGACTTACTCTCTTTGTGGAGGGTGTCAATGATTGTCTCCTGGACCACTTGCCAAGTCAGCAGTCTTCCCCATTAGTGTGGTTTCAAAGAACAAGAGATACCCGGAATTTATACTGTAGGGATGGTCATTTAATGAAAGTCAAATGTAAATATTCTAATATTTTGAGATACTGGATTTTGAACTTTCATTAGCTGTACGCTCTAATCAACAAATTAAAAAAAAAAAAAACTTTTGAAATGTTTTACTTTACATGTAGGGAATCTAGTATAAATGAAAGTTTCATTTTTTTAAATAATTTACAATAAAAAAATGAACTTTTTCACGAATATTCTAATTATATGACCAGCACCTGTATACCATATATCACCATTTAGCCAAAAAAAATAACGAGATATGACTTTTTGCCCATATCGCCCAGCCCTATGAAGACCTAGAGTCAGAGTAAAAAATAAATAAATTGAAGAAAATTTTACTGAAGAATAGTTTGCAGTTTCATCGGCAGAAGCCAGCTTCAAGTCTCACAAGGAGTTTGTAGGCCGCTCTGCATACATTCACATTTCCACAGCAATTATACTCTAACAGAGTCCACTAACTACGTCATTACTTAGATTAAAATGATTCTGATTGGCTAAGAAAAATAGACAAAATTTGTAATCTTCCACATGTGGACAGATAGTCAGAAGCATATCTCCATCCATCACGATGCTGATGCTTGGACACTGAACTTAGACACATGAAAAGGCATCTGCCAGTTGGCCCAGACTTTAACTATAACAGGAAAGATTCCCAAAACGTACTGTTGTACTTTTCTCTCAGTGAGGTACAGACAATATTCATCATTATTATCTAGTGTTTGAAAATGTCATTCAAATAATTTAATATTTAGAAAGATAAATGTTGAATTAATATCTTAAAGCGTATAATATTTTTTAGATGCTGGGGCAGAGATTGCTTTTGTGCTGGATGGCTCTGATAGCATTCAACCAGATGACTTTCAGAGAGCCAAAGATTTCATCTACAATTTTATGTTAAATGTTTGGAAAGCATGTTTCAATGCAAGTATACACTAAAGGATTTTATGACACACATTTATAGCTGTTTGAAGTATAATTTAAAATGTATTTTATCAACAAAAAATCCCTCTCTCTTCAGTTTAACTTTGCAATAGTGCAATACGGCAGTAGCATCAGGACAGAGCTCTCTCTTCTAGAAAATAAGGATCGTGCCAGAACCTTGCAAAAGGTCAAGGAAATACAGCAAATTTTCAATCTCACCAACACTGCCTCTGCCATCCATCATGTCCTGTGAGTTTACAAATTATGATGTGAAACACTAGACATTTTAAGTGTTTGATTTGCATGCATCACTTTTGTTGGTAATATGTTAATGTTAGGGTCTCACTGGTTTCATTGGTTGTTTGCAGCACAAATATTTTCATCCTTGAGAATGGATCAAAAAAAAAACTCCAAAAAAATTATAATTGTATTGTCTGACGGGAAGATTTTGGGAGACCCAATGAATCTTACTGATGTTTTGAACATGCCACAAATGAAAGATGTCACTCGCTATTCCATTGGGGTGAGTGTTGTGGTGTTTATTTATTGTGTTTTGATGATTTCATTGAATTGTGTAGGGATGTAATGATTCACTCAACTCACGATGCGATAGGATTCACGATACTGGTTTCACAATGCGATTTTCTCACAATTTTTCACCACAAAATGAACAAAATGAAATTTAAGACAAATTATAAATGAAATGGGTGTTCTTTTATTATTTCTGAGACAAAATGCTGCATATTTCTTTGTGAATTTGAAATATTGGGTCAAATAATAAAACTAAATTTAAATTTTAGAACTAATCCCAAAGAAGTCCCTCCAGTTAGATCTTCCAATGCTGTTTTCTTGGGAGAAGGTTTGTTTTGGCTCAGCTCGTTCTATGTCTGTCTGGTCAAGACGCTGCTGATATAAGTAGTAAAATCAACAATGTACAACAATGACAGGTTTCACATTGTAATAAAGGCAAGATTTTAATATTTGCTATAATTTGTATTTTTACACTTTCAAGAATTACTTTTGAACACATTTAGAAAAATATGCTATAATAATCTACATGTTGTTAAAAAATCCAGTAACATTTTAAAGTAAGGTGTCATTTGTTTACATTAAATATATTAACTGACATGAACTATTAACAAGCAATATGTTACAAACTAGCGGTGTACAAACACACACAACAAGGAATATAAGATCAAGAGTCAACATTTACTAGGTAATCCAATGGAACATACAGGAACACAGGAGATACACACACTAGCAACGTAAGATAACCGACAAACACGTGAGGTGACTTTATATAGCAAGTCCAGATGAGAGATAATGATGATGATTGACTTCAGGTGCGGGTGATGGTGATGTGCAGGACAGAGGGGATGTTGGGAAATGTAGTGCAGGAACCGGTGACTGTAACAGTACTTCCCCCCCTCTGGCAAGGCGTGTCCATGCGCCGTAGAGGAAAATCCAAAGGGGTAGGCCGGAGGGGGTTCAGGAGGTGGACGGCGAAGCTGGAGGATGAGCCGGATGGAGGCCCAGTCCCCAACCAGGATTGATGGACATCGGCAGGCGACGCTGAAGGGAGGAGCCATGGTGGTGAAGGCGTCAGTGCCACCTTGGGGACGAGCAAAGGCGGCCGCAGCGATGGAAGAGGAACCCATGCCGCAGATGGAAGGTAGATGGAGCGGTTCGATGCCGACGACCCAGTCGACCACGACGGAGCCACAGCGACGATCATCCGAGGAGGATGCCGGGATCCTGAGGGCTGAGGTGTAGCTGGAGTGACCGAGGGCAGCGGCGGAGCCTAAGGGAGGGCAGAGCTAGCTGGAGCAGTAGGGGTGGAGGGCTGGAGAGCAACGGACGGCCCGCAGGTCCATTGCGTAGGCGATGTGACATCCGAACCCAGGTGAAGCCGACGGTCCGAGGCAGCTCCGCGAAGCAGATGGCTCGATGGTCCCAGCAGATGATGAGGGAGGGAGGAGCGTAGGTGAAGGAGTCAGGGTGACGGGTTGAGGAGGAGAGACGAGAACAGATGCTGGAGGCGGAGCCATGGGATCCTTACGCCCCAGAGGAGATGGCTCACAGTAGTCCCGCGATGTAAACACGTCACTGAGAGGAGATGATTGTGGTGTAGCCGGACTGATGGGTGACAGCTCGGGCAGGACAGCAGACTTGGTTGGGGTCAGGGAAGAAGGCTGAGATGGAGATTCAGTAAATATTTCCAAGAGAGGATGTGTAAGAGAGGCTGGATTGATGAGTCCAGTATAGACACTGCATGAAAAGAGCTGTATCCGTACTAGGAAACTCCTGTATACACCACTGGTTTTCGGACGTATCTACTAGTTCCACTGAGTGTATACATCGAATTCCACCAAGTTAGGATACTTCCGTAATGATACCAATTCGGATGTATCCTGGTGAAGGGATATTACTGTGGTACATACAGCCATTTGTTGCCATGGCAAGTAATCCACTCAAGAATTTTGTCAGGAGACATTTTCACACCTCAAGAGCCCTTTGCACTTCACACCTTGACACACCTCTGCTGTCCCTATTGGTGTTTTTTCTCAACTTTGATTGGTTGTTTTAAACAAAAACCCACCCAAAACCCTGAAAACTATTGGGACAGTACCCTGTCAATTTCCTGATACTAGTATTTGATTGGTCACGGTTTTCATTTAGCCCAACCCAAGCCCTCATAGCATAGTGACTTGATTGGTTTTGGCCAGCTATGTTAATAAACCTTAACCACCCCACCCCACCAACTATACAACCCAACCCCCTCAAAATGGAAAACAAAATGGATTTAGAATTTCTTTTAATTTAAATTAAACCAAACACTTAACGCATTAAATATATAAAGAAAACTATATAGACACTGTACAGGGGAAAAAGTACTTTTATAAAATTTAACCAAACACAGCAAACACAAGCAATATTATAACAGTTACAGAATATAAAACTAAATAAATTTAACTTAATATGTACACACAGCAAAGTATTTAAAATTTAACCAAACACAGCAAACACAAAGAATATATAAAAAAAAAAAATAAGTTGCAGAATATGAAACTAAATAAATCTAACCTAATAAGTATACAGAGTAAGAATATAAGACAAAACAGAAGAGAATAAGTGAACAAATGTGCAATTTGTGGTGCAATTATTAAAACTGCAAAGCCAGTGCAGTTTAAAGTTCAAGAAATGAAGGTCCATCATGTCCATTTCCATTAGCCTTAACACGCTGATGATGTAAAAGAGTGTAGCGCATGTCTGCTTCCAATCTGCGCTGAAGCTGCTGACAAAGTTCTGACAATTGTGGGTTCCTGTGAGATGGAGACCTCACAATCCACACTGGCCTTCCATCAACAATGGCATCCTCCTCATCAGACATCAGCTCCACGGTTGCAGTCCGCCAAAGCTCTCTCTCTGCATCTGTTTGAACAACCTTGGACCTGGAATCCAGCAACTGCAAAACATACAATGTGTTAACCACTAAAAAAAAACACCCAGAAATGTATCAAACTTAAAGGAATAGTTCACTCAAAAATGAAAATTCTGTCATAATGTACTCACTCTCATGTTGTTACAAACCTGTATAAATGTCTTTGTTCTGATGACCACAAAAGATGATTTTTGAAGGAATGTTTATAATTAAACCAATCATGAGCCCCATTGACTCATAATCGGTTTGATTTCAAACATTCCTAAAAAATATCTTCTTTTGTGGTTATCAGAAAAAAAAACATTTATACAGGAATTGTAAGAACACGAAAGTCAGTAAATAACAGAATTTAAAATTTTGGGTGAACTATCCCTTTAAAGACAACTTGATGAATTTCTAGACTTACTCGTCTTTTCCTTTGTCAGTTTTTAGCTCCTGTTTTAATTGTACTTTCTCCGAAGTGTCTCAAAGTATGTCTTGCAACACGCTGAATAAAAGAAAATTCAGATAAGTGACAGAAACTACACTATTCAAATTATAAGATGGACAAAATATAAGAGACCAAAATTATGGACATTAAAATAGTTAAACATTTTAAGATTACCTTGTATACACTCAGGGTCTGCATCTGCAAAAGTTGTTCTCAGTTCCTCTAGCAGATAAGTCATGACTGCTTGGTTACGAGGAGAACTTATTCTGTGTGGAAAGAGAGTAGTGTGTCATTAATTACATTTGAAAGGAATACGTAAAACCCCATAAACAGCATGGCCCACAAAGGCCAAATAAACATAGCAGAAAAACAGCAGTCTTACCCAGTTTGTGGATCATATTTTTGTGGGTTGTTTTCCGAATTGTGGAGGCGCCTTACAGCTTCCTGTAACATTGAATGAAAAACGCTTTAATACATGCACACATACATTGACTGGAAACAAAGTTTTCAAACGACGTCGTGTACATACGCAACAAACTTTTAAAAGGCCGGACAACTACAACAACGAAAGGGTCAAAAATAATTTAGTCAAGGCGATGTATAATTTAACTGTTACTACTATATTGTCCGCTAAAATAAAACTCAACTTACCACAATGCCCACGTTATGTGCCCTCTTTACTGTTTTATGGAATGGCTCTTCCTGCAGTCTTTGTTCTTCCTGCGGTCTTTGCTCGTCAAACTTTCGCTCAAGAGCACCAAGACGCTGGATAGCATCTTCGAGAAGAGCAGTGTTTGCAGCTTGCAAGTTTGTTGTGAAATGAAAAGTTTGCTCTAGTATAGGCACACAATGGCTAACCCCCCTCCCAGACCTGGCTATGAAAACAAAGCCAGCACCTCCTGCTAGTCATTAACATATGAAAACCCTTCACACCTCACAGCCACCACTCCTCGCAGCTAGCTGGGAAAATTCCTAGGAAACTTTCACCGATTCCTGTATACATCCACATACATCAGGTTTCTGGAAGTTTTACAGAGTTTACATTCGCATATTACCTTTCCAAGCAGTCTGCCTCATACATTTGGGAAACTTCAAGTTTAGCAGGGATTTCCCATCCCATATTTGTCCAGATACAGCTCTTTTCATGCAGTGAGAGCATAAAAAGCTGGGGAGTAGCATTGTTGTAGATGAACTCTCTCTCTCAGTGACAGCGGGTGGGCTTCTGTCCTGCTCGTCGTCTCCGACACCTACTCCCTCGACGCTGGATGGGACCCCCGACTCGAACCTCTCCTCAGATGGCATCACCTTAGGCTCTGGGGTGATGTCAGACTCGGTCGCTCCTCCTGGCGCGGGCTCTGACGTCACGGCGGGGTCGTCATCTCCATCTGCGGTGGGTCTCTGGTTGGGAACTGGGTTCGGCGGGGTTCTGGATTGGGGCCACTTGAACTCCAAGCACTTCAGCATGGATTCCTTCCAGTTCAAGCCAGTGGTATCTGGGAGATTGCAGGGTCCATTGTAGTTCGCCCCGATCCAGAACATCTTCAATTCCTCATCCTCCAGCTGGCTGTTGATGGCGAAAAGAAAAAACTGTGATGAAAAAACAGAAAAATCGTGGCTCTCCTGAGCCATAGTGATGAATTTGGCCCATTCATCCATTTAGGGTGGTCGGTTATTCTGTTACAAACCAGCAGTGTACAAACACACACGACAAGGAATATAAGATCAAGAGTCAGACTTTACTAGGTAATCCAATGGAACATACAGGAACACAAGAGATACACACACTAGCAACGTAAGATAACCGACAAAAATGTGAGTGAGGTGACTGTTTATAGTGAGTCCAGATGAGAGATAATGATGATGATTGACTTCAGGTGCGGGTGATGGTGATGACATGTAGGTGCAGGACAGAGGGGATGCTGGGAAATGTAGTGCAGGAACTGGTGACTGTAACACAATACAATTGCTGCAGTATTTATTAATCTTTGCTTAATGTTAGTTAATAAAAATACAAATGTTCATTGTTTGTTCATGTTAGTTCACAGTGTGTTAACTAATGTTGAAGTCCCCCTGTGGTGAAAATCAAGTTTTTAATGTTGTTTATATGTCTATGTGGTGTTTGTAATATGCTTTAAGACAAACCATGTGCAAATTCATAAGTCAACACCATTGTTAAGTATTTTCTCTTTAAAACGGCAGTGATCTAAAGACAGTTTCAAAAACTACCTTGTAACCAATCACGTCAACGTGAAGGCAGGCTTTAGCATTTCATTAACTATAACCGATCTGAACCAGGAGAGTCTCAAGAGAATACATGCCGGTATATTTTTCTGTTGATATGAAAAACAGGGTAGCAGTATAGTGGGTGTTTGATGTATATTACGATGTTATGATGAACTATATGCCTTTCTCCACAGATGTTCTGAGTTGTTCAAAGAGTTTCTAAGGATACTGATTGTTAGAAGACATTTGACTGACTCAGATGGTGAACGGCAGGGTTGCCAGGTTTTCACAACAAAACCTGCCCAATTGCTCCTCAAAACTAGCCCAATCGCATTTCAGGGGGGTCCCATGGTGGGGGTGGGGGGGGGGTCTAAATTCGCATTCCAGGGGCTAAATATCACATTCTTTTGAGTCAATTCAACCCGCGAACAGGAAAAGCCACCCGCGGCAACAGTGTAAAAGTAGCCCAATTCCACAGGGAAAACCGCAGACGTGGCAACACTGGTGACCGTGAACGGGAACATGGTTTGTAACATTCGCAACACATTATTAGCTGTTTGATAACATAGTTAAGCAAAAGGCTAATCATATTAATTACCATCAGGTGTCCAACATTGTAAAAAGCAATAGGCCTACCACTTGTGCCGCGTTTCCCTCAGTAAGTTGACCGAGTGGATCTCTGAGCTCATGCAAATGAGTGGAGGTGGGGCAAATTAGCATATTCATAGATCCGTGTATATTAAATGAAGCAAGGCTGTAGAGTTACATTCATGCTGTTTTAAGGCACGAAGAAATGTTTTTGTCACAGGAAAAATGTTTAAATGTGTCACTTTAGTGATCAGAGATGAGTTTTAAGGGATAAAATTATTGACTACAGGGGAACTTTAACAAATGCAACTTTTGATTTTAAAGGTGCCCTAGAATTGAAAATTGAATTTACTTCGGCATAATTAAATAAGAGTTCTGTACTTTAAAATGACATACAGTGAGTCTCAAACACCATTGTTTCCTCCTTCTTATGTAAATTTGTTTTGTGCAAAAGACCTCTGAAGAACAGGCGAATCTCAACATAACACCGACTGTGACGCAACAGTCGGAATCATTAATATGTACGCCCCCAACTTTTGCATATACCAGCCCATGTTCAAGGCATTAGACAAGCCAGTGTTAACGTCTGGAGCTGCACAGCTGGATCAACAGACTTTATGCAGGTAAGCAAGCAAGGACAATAGCGAAAAATGGCAGATAAAGCAATAATAACTGACATGATCCATGATATCATGATATTTTTAGTGATATTTGTAAATTGTCTTTCTAAATGTTTTGTTAGCATGTTGCTAATGTACTGTTAAATGTGGTTAAAGTTACCATCGTTTATTACTGTATTCACGGAGACAAGAGCCATCGTTATTTTCATTATTAAACACTTGCAGTCTGTATAATTCATAAACACAACTTTTCTTTATAAATCATGTTAACATCCAAATGAATACTATACTTATATGATCTGATGCATGCATGCAGCATCCATGAGGAACATTTTGTAAAGATCCATTTTGAGGGTTATATTAGCTGTGTGAATTTTGTTTATGCAATGTATTATAGAGTCGCGATCCTGGGGGCGGGGAGCGCGAGCATTTAAAGGGGACACGCACTGAATCGGCGCATATTTAATTATGTCCCAAAATAGGCAGTTAAAAAAAATAATAATAATAATTTTGAGCTGAAACTTCACAGACACATTTAGGGGACACCTTAGACTTATATTACATCTTGTGAAAAAGGGTTCTAAGGCACCTTTAATAATGTATTAGTAAATGGTGACATTAACAGTAACTAAGACTAATAATTGTTGTAAAAGTATTGTTCATCCTTAGTTCATGTTAAGTAAAGTAGTTAACTAATGAACTTTACTGTAAAGTGTTACCAAAACTCTATACACATTTAGAAAGAGTACAATAAATACAGTACCTGCACAAACACAGCTTTCTCCTTCAGTCTGTGAAATACATCCAACATTAGATACGTTGTGCTATTAGTGTATATTAACATCATCTTGGGGTATCTGCACATCAACGCTTTCATTTTTAGTCTTTGTAAATGTATGAGGATGTCTTTGTATGAAGGAGGATGGCTCGTCCTCAACATCAGCGCTTACTGCTGCTACTCTTGACGCTCAACTTGCTCGCTGTTCTCGTGCCTGTAAAGCGGAATCACAGTAATCTGCTTCAGGGACACCGACCCTGCTGTTTAAAATGTGTATCGCGATTCTTTTCTCGAACATTTCAACCAACTTGAATTGTCACATATTTAAATCGATTTTCAACCGACTCATGGAGCATCATTACATCCCTAGGATTGTGGCTTGTTTCTTTTATGTTGTGCCAATTCCGTTGTGTTGTGGTTTGTTTTCATTGTGGTTTGTTACAATTGCACATTACTGTAATTTATTTTAATCTGTCCTTGTAGATACTTCTAGGTTCACCAGTCCTACTAAAGCACTTACAACAGCTATGTTACTTGGTTATTTTATAGATAATAGTTTTTATGATTTAACAAAATATATCATAAAACCCATACACTTGGATAAATATTGTTATCTTTAGGTTGGTGAAGGTATTCTGTCTAATCCTGAAGCAATAAAAGAGATGAAGGACATAGCAGATCCTGATCAATTTTTCAGTGTTTCCAATTATACCGGATTAGACGACATTCTGTCCTCACTGAAAAGTATAATTGGAATTAAAGGTAAGAAATGTTTCAACATCATGCTTTATAATAGAGAAAGGCATTTCCCTTTCGAGGGAACTCAATGCTATGGGAATGCTTTCAGTATGCGCCGGTGTCTGAAGTCATGGCAGTTCTATTGGCTGATGGAGGTCAGGTGAAATCAAGACCAAAAAATGGCACTTGCATTAAACGTCATCAGTTTCTATGTCTTTAGGAAGCTGCATGTCTGTTTGTATTCACATGAATTGATTGTCAGATTGTTCATCTCACTCGGTGTTAGACAGTATGGCCAGCAAGCATTTTAAGAGTTGTGAGTCACCATGCCCTTGCTTTATTACGAGGGATGACATGCGCAATTTGTGTGCAATGTGTTTGGAAGCAGAGCACGCTTAGTCTCTAATAATGGAAATCACAGGTGGAGTTGGCGGAAGAGCTTGAGAAAGGTGTTTCTCTTTTCTCTTGCTCTCTCTTCCGACTCCGACAGCCCCAATTTGGATCCCGAAGCCTACTCGGCAATTTCTTCTGATCCAAATAAGGTCCTAATGCTGGCCGCATCCAGCTCTGAGGAACTGGATGTGGATGTTGTTGTGGGAGCCTCAATTGATCCACTTCCTCAATCATATGCATATGAGGAGCTGCTTGAGGTGGTAACTCATGCCGTAGCCAAACTAAATTTGGACTGTCCAGAGGAGAAATAGGAAGTAGCTCACAGTAAGCTCGACAAGCATTTTTTCCTGATCTCCACTCCACGGTGTCGGGATCATGGAAAAACCCCTATTCAGCCCACATATTCAACCTTATATGGGGAAATATCATGGAAACAATCTTTGGCATTGTCCTGGAGGGGTCCAGCTTGCCTTTCTGAAGGATCTGGATGTCGGTGAGGGATTATACCCTGAGCTGGTCAAAGAACTCTGCAGATCTTGCCCTCCATGCCACCCAACATGACACTGGCTGTTCTATGGCTGCCATGTGGCTTAGGGTGCGTTCACAATTGTAGTTTGGTTAATTTTGTCCGGACCAAAGAAGAAAAAAAAAACATTTAGTCCTGGTCCGATTAGCGTTCAGATTGGCAATTTTATCACCGAACCAAAAGATATCGAACCTTAAGGCATATGGATACATTCACAATGTGAATGGTCGGATTTTATAACGTATTGCCAATTTTGAGATGGAACTTACAGAACATCCAAAACAATGCTGTGTGCTGAGATAAATGCGCTCGTTGTGTGTGTGTAGCCTGCATGTGATGGTATTTTGGCCAGCTGGGAACTCGTGAAGAGCTTATAAAACACGTAAAGTAGTCAAAACAGCGGCTGGAATCCCTCCGTCACACACAAACGATCTGCTGCGTGGAGATGCGCATCTGATGCCTGTGATGGGCAAACTCGCAACTATGACGAGAAAAACCGACATGCGTGAGGATTCTGTCCATTTTAGGGTCTCGTCTTCCTGTTTTTGGTTCGTTTACATGTCTTTGGTCCGTGTTGCGTTCAAATATCATTCGAACCGCACCAGAGTTCGTTTGGAAGCGGACCTAGACCCATCTTTTCAGCGGTCTCGGTCCGCTTGTTTGGGGCGCACCAGGGTTCGGATGGCAGCGTTCACACATGTTCAAATGAACCGCACTAACCGAGCAATCGCACCAGGGTTCGTTTTAATAGATGTGACAAGTGTGAACACACCCTTAATCTATCGGGCATTAAAGAAAAAGTCTTTCTCCTGGATGCTCTGATTTCTTCTCCTGGCCTGTATGGCAATAAAGTAAATGCTGTCACCGACAGGTTTCAGGATGTGGTGACTTTGACCAGCCAGTCCTGGCCCTAATTCCTATAGGGAAGAGCAAAGCGAATAGTCCTGGAAGGTTTATCAGATGCTCCATTCAAGCCCTTGGAGTCAGCTTCATAAAAATTTCTGACTCTTAAAGCGGCTCTGTTACTGGCATTAATGTTGTTTAAAATAGTAGGAGACTTGCAGACCCTTTCAATAGCCTTGTTCTGATTGGACTTTGCCCCTGGACTGTTCACAGTTATTCTGTCCCTAGACCAAATTACATTCCAAAGGTGCCTTCTTTGACCGCTCAGTCGTCATACTTCAGGCATTGTTCCCTCCTCCATTTTGATCACTGAGGAAAGAAGGGCTTCACATAAATCTTTAGATCCCGGACTGGACTTTATTAACCACACAGGCTAGTGGCATAAATCTAGTCAATTATTAGTCCAGCAAATGTGCTGCAGTCACCAAGCAGTGTTTATCGCACTGGATCACAGATGTGATTCTCTGGCCTATGAGGCACGTGGGCTGTCTTCACTTCTACGAGTCATGCCCCACTCCACTCAGGGTGTGGCATCCCTTAAGGCATTATATAAGGGTGTGCCTTTGCAAGATGTTTGTACTGCAGTAAGGTGGTCCTCCCTGGACACATTCATAAGGTTTTACAGATATAGATTCAACCCCATGCTCACTGGTCCTTTTGGGTTGATTGATTATTTTAGCTCAAAATGTATGTGCTTGTGTATCTTTCATAGCCTTGCTGGGCAAGCATCTTTTCAGTATGACAGCATGGGTATTAATGTTCCCATAGCGTCAACGCCATGACGCAGCATTGAGTTAACTCTGGTTTACATGTGTAAACCCGGTTCCCTGAAAAGGGAACGAGATGCTGCATCTAGTGGCCATACTTCAATATGCCTATGCATCTTCCTTCAGATGATTCAAATCTGTTGACGTTTAATGCAGGCACTGTTTTATGGTCTTGATGACGCACTACGCTTCATCATCTGACCTCCGTTGGCCAATAGATTTGGCATGATTTCACATGCACTTCAGACACTGGCACACACTGGAAGCATTCACAGAGCATCAAAACCATGCAGGACACTGGGTTTACATGCAACATTTTGTGTTATAAAATGGAAAGTTTCCATTCTAAACTCTGATCTGTGAAAAATACAAGGGCCTAGACTTTAGCCAAGAGGACAAAAAGCAAACAACCCATGGTAGGGCAAAACTTGAACAGAAATAAAACTTACTAAAACAGACAGTTATCCTGTTCCACTGTACCGCCCCTGCTACACATACCTTTCAAAAGAGACCAAAACCATGCATATACTCCAAATGGTTCAAGAACAGCATGCAATTTACTTTAAGAATGGGTATGCCTTTTTTAGGCATTTTAGGCAAATTTTACAGGAATGTTAAGGGGTTAGAAACAGGTAAAAACTATCAAGACTACCAACATGATCTAGACAGGCTCAAAGACTCTTGCTATAACCCAGTTGTTCTCAATTCTGTAATCTCCACGCTGTGTGGGCAGATGATAACTATGTTTCTCGCCTGGATAAAGCAAACCATTGTCTCGATGACATCATGCACTTGTGCATTAAGGCAGAAACACACCAAGCCGACGCCGACGAACTAGTGGCGATGAAAGCAGACTGCAGGGTTAGCTCACATCAGGAGCGTCTGGGTCCAAAGTTGCCCTGACACGCCAAACCAATGCTCGACAGCCAACGGCAAAGTAGCACGTCCGTTCTGCGCCTGCGTAAGATGAAATGCCTTTCCGTACCAGCAGGTGGCAGTAGCTGAACAGCCAATAAGAATGATCAGATGGCCTGACGGCCCGACGAGCTCCGATGCCGATTCAACATGTCGAATCAGTTGAACAAAAGCTGAGCACCAACTTCAGCCAACGGTGCAGAACACACTGAGAAAACTTAGTCGGTCGACGAACAAAAACTGCCCGACGGCCGACCGTCAGCTTGGTGTTTTCCTGCCTTCACGTTCAGTCAGTGTTTCATCGCCATCTAATGGCCTGCCAGCAGAATACAGTGTTTTCTGTATGTGGAAAACTCAAGCATATTATTGTTGTGTAAACATACCCTAATATCTAATCCTAATCGCGACAATATTAAGAAGCCAATCCCCACACTCCTTCTCTCAGATGGCTCAGATATTGAAGAGCGTTTGGTAATTTACAGACCGAAGCACAGATTGAGAAGAAGGGATTATTTATATGTATTTGTTATAAATAATAAAATATTGTTAAATGCCTGAAACGAAAAATGAAAAGGAATGTTTTAAAAATTCAGGTCATCTTGGAGTTCATTTATTAAAAGCACATTTATTTTAAATTAGGCTACTTGAGACCAGAGGTAACCAATATCAGACCAGACCCGTATCCAAGTCACTTGTCCAAGTTTTGGACCCAAACCTGCATAGACTTCAGGATATGCATATTTATTTTAAAATAGGCTATATCCTTCTTCATACGCCAAAAAAAAAAAAAAAAATAAATTGGATTTTTGGTGGCAGTCTGAAGATTATTAATTGCATAGGTTTAACAGACTAGTAGCTTTTTCCGCTGACAAAAAAAAAAAAAAAAAAAAAAAAGGATATCTACTAATTACTCAATCATTTTCTCTCTCAGATATAGATGTGTCTGGTCAGGCTAAATGTGCTCATAGCTGTGCGAATGTGCCGGGATCGTTCCGTTGTGTGTGTAATCTGGGGATCGAGCTGGACACTGATGAGAATCACACCTACCGTGAGTAGAAATACACTCACATTAACACACACTCTGTGAATCTTTTAGAGTAATTTGAAGTAGAACCAAAAAAACCTTAAAATTACTGACATGTGGAATTGGTTTACTAGAGCCAAACACAAACAGTCCATGATCAGTCAGTGTACAGTAGCTATTGTTGTTTGACAACATGACAGTTGTTCGGCTGAAGAAACATCTTTCCAAAAAGATAGTAGACAGCAAAACAGTTTTGAAAGTTGTGAGTTTTGAAAGTTACATTATGATCTAGGATCTTTATACAGTGTGTGCCACTGTAAGTCTATCCCACACAGCCTCATTTTCATCCACATAAAATATAATATCAATACGTTGTCTACCCTGATTAAAGTCTAAGTACTTTTTTAATTAAATTAGCCACATCCAACTTGTCATCTTTATTTAGCCTATATGGTGCCAGTTCTGTAAAGTAGCTCTGAAAAGACAATAGTGTCATTGTCCAACTGAAGTCAGTTCAGTGTTGATTCAGTTTGATTCAAAAACATTAATTATGAAATGTGTTCAATTCATCTATAAAGCAGCTCTGGAGTTCACTTTTTATCCAATAGTGTCAAGGCAGTCAAATCAATAAAATTGCCATGAAGTTGATCATTCTGTTGATCTGTTGTTATCGTACATTGTTCTGTAAAGCCTATAACATTTTATCAAAACCTTCAAGCAAAACAGTTTGACAAAGTTTTCTGAAGTGAAGCGGTGCGTTTGTGTGAAGAAATATCCATATTTAACAAGTTATGAAGTAAAATTTGAAAGTGAACTAATCCTTTAAGTCACAGATGTATTAATTTATTTGACATTCAGTTTATTTTGATTCTATTTGATCATATTCAGATTTAGGAATTTAATTGGAATTTAAAAGGCATTCTAAATTAATTTCTGAATTATGCACAAACGTAATATTCATCTATCCATCCATGTGTTTTTTTTTTTCTTCTGTAGGGCCCTCTGATTTCCCTGATGTGGAAAACAGGGATGGAATTGAGGAATCCGAGCTCAAAATTGAAAATTTCTGTATAAAGCAGAATGTCACATAATTCAGCAAATTTTTCATGGCTACTAAAGATATATAAATATTCAGTTTGGGTGATTTTTTTTTTGTTAATCTTTTTTTTTTTTTTTTTTGTTAATCTAGCCACTGTACCAATTAAAAACCTAGGATAGTTTTGATTTACTTCTATGAGTTTGCAGAGATTTTCGGCCTTGGCAGCTTTTAGAGCCTGTCTATAGATATTCTGTGTTAGAGAAATATTATTTCTTATGTGCATTCAATCAATGCCACTGCTTATACGTGATTAATTTTGTCGATCTCACATGAGTTACAAAGATTTCCTTATAACATTTAATCAAGACAGACAGTTTGTTTTTGACACATACGTACATATTTGTGTGTGTAAATCAGTATTTTTATTGTATGTATTGAAACAGACTCTGTACCTTTATCGCTACTCAATATATGATGCTTTTGACAGAAGGATTAGGGGAGGAGGACAAAGTTAATGCTAACTTGAGAAAGTTAACTGCTTTATAATAATGCTCAAGGTGCAATGTGGCTAATCTTAGCTACATAAGGTAGTGATTTCAACTGTGACATCACATCAAATCTAATTAGATGAACTGCAGTGCATCAGTCCTCATGAAACAGCCCCTGCTAACTTTAATTTCATAAGTGTCTGCAGAGCAGTTAGGTCAGGTGGATGCATAGCTACTCTACTTTCCTCTGAGTTTGACTGTTGTGTTATTGCTGGGGATTTTAATATTCACATAGATAATGCTGAAACCAATTCTTAACTCTTTTTTGGTGTATGCAAAATTATTCATATTCAAATGTCAATTATTTTTATTTTTCTATTATTATTATTTATTTATCTCAATTTATTCTTTTGATTAATGTCTTTTAATTATTCCTTTTTATGAATCTTATTACATTTTTTTACTGTTGATATAGGACACACTTTTTCAAAACTCTTCAGTGAGCACAACATCAGTCTCTACAGGCTAAACTATAATTTTCTACTGTATAAACATGAACTATGTAACATACTGCAATGAATTATAAACAGTGTCGTTCTAGTTTTGTAAAGAAACTTTATGAAAGAAAACATTGTATAATGCTGCCTGTGTTTTTTAGGACATTGTTTTATGAGTGACAAAGTGTGTTGTTGGGTGACAACATATCCTAGTGTTATGAAAGAATGAGTTGATTTGAGACATGTATAAAGTGTTTTGGTAGTTTTAGTACATTTTGAATGTGAAATTGACTGTTGTGCCAAAGTGAAAAATTGTATTGAGAAATGTGTCCTATAGCGATTGTAAAAAACTGTAATCTTTTCTTTATAAATTGTAGTCATTGATAGCTATCTATTCATTTAATCATCATTAATCACTATATTCCTTATGTTGCATTAATGTTCTTTTGCACGTTTTTGATTTCTTTAATGATTTATATTTATTTTCTGCTATATGCTCTGATGTTTGATTATTGTCAAATGTAAGATCTTTAGTGTCTCTTCTGTGCTGAAAGATAAAATGGGTGTATTTTCCATCAGAATTGATTACGTGATGCACCGTTTCCATCACTGCAAACAGGAGATAAAGTCAGATCTGAGATATTCTCTTAAAGGTGTCAAAACCACACCTCGTCTATCTAATTTCTTCTATCTTTGCAAACATTGCATTTGACCGGTCATGGCGATCTAGCTGTTACACCAACTATGAAGTCTGTTTGACCTTTTCTTATCAGATGAAAACACGGTTATGAGTATGTTTCCTGCATATATATTCTTTGCTCTTATTTTGTTCTTTGTAATTCCTTCTTTCTCTTCATCTGTTAGATACAATACTTTGGAATTTATTATAAACTGTAGAGTAAGATAGCACTTATTTTTGTTTAAACGTATTACAATTTTCATATTTACTTGATTAGTTTGTTGTCTTTGTAGTTTTACATTTTTACTTAATAAATTTGTTACATTGTTCGTCTGCCTGGATTTAACCACATCAACTTTTGATCTGACTCAACATGTGACTCGCACACAATTATGGACACTGTAGATTTTATTATCAGTAAGGGTCAAAACATTCCATCCACTGTTATTAAGAAAAGTCTGATGTCACTATCAGACTTCTCAGTATTTTCTTTTATGTATTAATCTCTCCTGCCACTGAAGCTTGATTTTCTGGTCTCCACCAGAAAGAGATGCATAAATGAGAACACCAGCATGCTATTTATGAGGGCTATATCTTTGACACCAAGCATATCTGCAGACTGTTGATTTTCTCTTTGATTTCTTTAAAGGCCCGCTGAAACGCACAGCATTATTCAATGTGTTGACGTAATTTCAACTGAAACATGAAGACAGGGTGATGTATCGAACAGCCCCGCCCCTTTTTTTAAAATAGCCAATAGCGTTTCATTTATATCACAGCTCGGCCAGAGCCGTTAAACTCAGTAAAACCTCTGTTTTCTTTTAATATCTAACCGTTTCTCCTCCTAATCGCCACTTTATCACTTTTAAATATAGCATTCTATGCCGAATTTTAATTGGTTCGATACCTTTCAAGGTCTGAGCCGACTCGCAGATATGATCCGGTCTGTGCTTTCGTGTCTCTGGGCCAGAGCAGACAGTGCTCGCGTGTGGCAGTTTACATTTCACTAACGCGAAAACGGACTTCATTCGCGTCAAAGGAAAGCATATTTACACTGTCTGAATTGTTCCTCTACATAGTGCACTATGTGCCATTCACCATATAGAAACTAGTAAATGTGTGAACAAATGATTGATTTCAGCCGCAGCTTCAGTGTCGGTTAGGGTGCGTTCACACTTGTAGTTCGGTTCGTTTGGTTCATTTGGTCCGGACCAAATAAGAAAAAAAAAACCATTTAGTCCTGGTCCAATTAGCGTTCAGATTGGCAATTTTATCACCGAACCAAAAGATACCGAACCTAAAGGCACAGGGATACATTCACAACATGATTGGTCAGATTTTATGGCGTATTGCCTATTTTGAGACGGAACTTACCGAACATCCAAAACAGTGCTGTTTGCTGAGGTAAATTCACATGTCGTGTGTGCGTAGCCTGCATGTGATGGTATTTTGGCCAGCTGGGAACTCATGAAGAGCTTATAAAATGTGTAAAGTAGTCAAAACAGCGGCGGGAATACATCCGTCACACATAAACGATCTGCTGCAGGGAGACGCACGTCTGATGCCTGTGATGGGCAAACTCGCGACTATGACAAGAAAAACCGATATGCGTGAGGATTCTGTCCATTTTAGGGTCTCGTCTTCCTGTTTTTGTTTCGTTTACATGTCTTTGGTCCGTGTTGCGTTCATATATCATTCGAACCGCACCAGAGTTCGTTTGGAAGCGGACCGAGACCCATCTTTTCAGCGGTCTCGGTCCGCTTGTTTGGTGCACACCAGGGTTCGGATGGCAGCGTTCACACGTTCAAATGAACCGCACTAACCGAGCAATCGCACCAGGGTTCGTTTTAATCGAACCAAACATGACAAGTGTGAATGCACCCTTAGTGTAGGAGGGGGCGGGACTTCAGATTCTAGAGAGCATTTGATTGGACAGAAGATTGATGAGAAAATGAAGTGCGATGTGATGTCATGAAAATCCGTGATCCATTTTAGTGGAAGTGAGAGACTGTAAGTTTTGAATGCTTATATCTCCTAAATGTGAATTTTGTCATTGTTTTGGAAAACACCAGCTTATTAATAACAGGCTAACATATTCATACTAAAAGCTAAAAAACTTAAATTTTGATTTCTGGGGGACTTTAATTCAAATGGCAGGAATTTTATTGATGACATTGCACCTGTGAAGGTCAGATAGAAGACTGGCAGACCTAAAGCACCTTGGAGAAACAACAGGAGTCGAAAGTATGAAAAGAAAATGCAGAAAAGCTGAGTGCATATGGTGGAAGACAAACTGTGTCCATAATAACATATATAAAGAACTTCAGCTTTCAATGTGGAACTAGGCACAACTAGACAGATCTTCTCAAACATTATAAACAGGAACAAAACCTGCACTCTTATTGCTACTGTAGAGAAACTATTTTATAGTATACATAAAAGTTATTTCTGGAAATCGTTCCAGTTTGACTGCTCTAATCGAATTTTGTGTGGTTTATGTTGACTTTCTCATGGCACGTAAAACGTAAAACTTCAGACGTTGCTATAGGAAGCATGCTGAAAGTGCCATTCATAAATCCACTCATTCCAGCTTCCTACGGTTCTGCCGCTGCCTCAGAAGATGCAGTAGTCCAGTGCGGCGTCTGCACGTTGTTATGTTGTAAATACAGACTTGGAACTGCAAGAGTTTTACACTTTCTTTGCTGGATGGATGTGGATGGAAGCACTTTCTTCAGCTCATACTCGTGACTCCTGTTCACTGCCATTATAAAGCTCGGATGCATCAGGATATTTATTAAAATATCTCCGATTGTGTTCATCAGAAAGAAGAAAGTAGGACGCTTGGGCTAATTTTAATTTGAAAGTGAACTTATCCTTTAACTGGAAACACTTCAGGATTCTTGAAGTCGACATCTGGTTGGTTGAATTCTACAGGATGTCCGGGAGACGTGTGTGTCGTGTTCTTTAACGGTCCGCCTGGAAACAAATGCCCCCAACCCCCTCGTTGAAGAAGAAAGCTGCCATGTTTACAACTGTGAGAATGAGCCAGGATCAGTTAAACTCTGGATTTTCAAAAGTATGTGAAGTTCGCGGCTCCATTGTTGTAGTAAACTTGCACTACGTTCTTGAATTAATAATTTATTAGATGCATGCCGGTCTGTTATTGTAGGGACATCGACTTTAAATTTTCAAGCCCTTAAACATGATGCAGAACAAAACAAACTGTGATTGGTTGCGTTACATGTCAGTCAAACATACTTTTGGGCGGTCCTTCAAGTACAGGTCTCTGCAGGACATTAATGATTGATGGGTGAGGCCATAAACAGAGGGGCATTTTTGAGAGCGTTACCTGATTTGCCCACGTCAGAGTGTGGGTAGGGTTTAGGGGTGGGGTCGGGTGAAAGGGATCATTTTCATTGCATGATATATAAACACCCACCAGTTTGAAAACACACACAAATACAGAAACGCCCACTTTTGTTCTGCAGAGACCTCATATTCCGTTCCTTGGCCAATGAAAGCTGCAATAGAGTCCAGACCTTCTGCCATCAGTCTGAAGGTCTGGCTACGCGAGACCACGTCTAACCGGTTACTGTGGCTTTAAGAGCGCTGGTTTGCTCAAACAGCTGATGCAGTGATGAGACGGTGATTTCCAAAGAACTGCTAGATTCAGCCTAGTGTAGTGACAATTTTGCATTATGTATTAAAAGATCTTGCATGTACCATAAACAACATCCATACAAGCACAAATACCGCAGCATGAAGAACATGATCAGATCACAATGACCCTCGGACTGTCCTGTGAGGAACTGTCTGCTGCAGCAGCAGTGGATTTACAGAGGAAAACGTGCTGAGACCAGGGTTATTTTGGATTTGCTCAATGTTATTACTTCACTTTCGCGATTTTAGCAACTGAAATATAAAATAAGGTCATAAAAGGTAAGTTTTTACACCACGAATACATTCATCCTGCAGCAATAATGTAACAAAATACACTAGGGGGAGAACGCAATACAGATATATTCTAAAATGTTCTAGAAATGGACAGTGCTTGCAGTTTTAATTGTCATTTGTTTGCATCTCCTTTTAAAAAACACATTTTACCAAGGTTTAGTAATATTGGTGCAATGAGGTTATGTGACGTCATTCGATATAACCAATACTGCGTCATAACATATCCTTTCTTATGAAGAAAACTAAAAATGCTGCATGCTGACATAGGCCTATTTTCACTCTGACTTTACATGCATTAAATATTTAATTCCCAACTAAGTGTGCATATGTAGACTTATGGGGTATTAAATAAACTACGATTGTTCAAAAAAAAGTTTCGAAAGAGTCTGTTGCCTAATGTGTTTTATTATATTCACGATTGTAACCGATAGGATACCCTCAAAAATCGCTCAATAACGCACAAATTGCAAACAATAAAGTAACATAATTTAATAGTTTTTAACTACAATGGGAAAAGGTGAAAGATAAAATGCTTTCAGTTTTACAGTATTAGGTAACACCTTATTTTACAGTCTTACAGATGTTACATACTGCAGCAATAACAGTATGTATATATATATATATATATATATATATATATATATATATATATATATATATATATATAGTTTCGTTGCAAAACGAGATAACTCAGTTTTTAACATTTGTCAAAACATGTTTATTATTATGTTATCATGTTATTATTTTGTTTTATGGTGCTACTTAGCTGTATTTTTTAAGTTATGAAGGTTTAAATCAAAACAAACCAACTGCAGTTGAATTGATATTAATTGGAATGCACAACCAAAAAACAAGATTTTTGAAAAATTAAAAAAACGGAGTTATCTCGTTTTGCAACGAAACTCTTCATATATATATATATATATATATATATATATATATATATATATATATATATATATATATATATACATACATGCATGCAACTAACCCTAAACCAAACTCTACCCTATAAGTACATGTTGTTAAATAATATTACTCACTTTTTTAAAGTGTCCTTCTTACAGTGTAATTATAAATTACACTGTAAGAAGGACACTTTAAAACAAGTTGTAACCCTGATTCCAAATTAACCTGACATGTTCTGACTTATGAGAGATCTGAACTTTTATTTACAGTTGACAACTCTGCATAAAATACATCAATTCTTTCTTCAAACTCAAAGTTTGGTCAGAGATGGGATTAGATAGTAGCCTAGGCCTATCGCATCACATATGACATTGACAATTCTAAAGAATAATAAAATAGGCCTATGTAAATGCATAAATTTTTTATGTATTTGCTTATTATTATAGTGTTCTATATAATATAATAATCAGCTAAATGTATTATTATAGTGTTCCTGTAAGAAGTGTATCGTGTACGAGTTTTCTGCCCATCAAGTGCATAACACTAGAGGACTTCAACTCCCAGCATTCATGGCGCTCAGAGTCAAAAATCCGCAGCCAAAACACATGCGGTCTATAGAAACGCTCTTCTAAGAAGGCGTTATAATGAAGTATCCTGTTTTTATGACATTATACTACTTTTTTTCTTCCAGAATCCTTATTTTAAAACACTGCGACAAAGCTTGACATCTATGGGACAGACTGTTGGCTGAACCCTTTATTAAACCGCATCGATACCTCTCAGGACAAGGAGGAGGAGGCGGGTCCAAGCGCAAAACACGGCCACACGGAGCTTATAGCGCACAGGATGGGATGATTCTTTGAGACTGAGACCAAAAGGGTCGGAGTAAATCAATGAATTCCCAATGCGGAGGATTTTCTCCGGAAGATAACGGTTACAGCATCGCGTAATGCTCCATGCGGAGAGGTCGATGAATGTCTGCGCACGCGAATAACGGCAGTTTGGCTGAAAAGCAATGGCAACCGGTCACGACCCGTGGTAAGTTAAGATTAATTAGTTTAAGTTAGTGGCCGGTTTGCTGTTGTTGTTTATGACTTGAATGACTATCCAGAACTACATTTTATCATAGTCTATTATTACTAAAAACAAATTCAATACGATATTTAACCAGTTAGCCTACATTTGTATTCCTATCTAATGAGAATTCTCACTAGATAGTGTGCATGTACATATTATGCCCCACCCTAGCACACAAATACATGATACAGTCAGTGACCCAGGGGGACTTTCATTGGTTGCCTGACAACAGGTCAAAATCTAAAACTAGAGATGTGTGTCATTGTGTTCATGTACTTTAGTAAAATGTCATAATCTGTCAGCCGGGAAAAATACTTATCCCTCAAAGCCCTGGCTTTTAGAAGACAGACTGATGTGTGCATTTGGATACAGCTCAAACTTGATAGCCCCTAATAGGTGTAATTTGATTTTTAACTGCAGAGGTGACGTGGCAGGATCCAAGCATTTCTATTAGTGTTTGTTGTGCTTGAAAGTATCATCATCAGCCAAGGCCATAAAAAACAAAAGCACCCAAGAAGACAAAGCCTTGCTTTTCTTTGAAAGAACAAAAATTAAGAGATCTTAGTCATTTTGTGTTGTTTGTTCAGACCCACTTTGCCTTAAGACAGATACTCTTGACCCCACAATAACAGGACTTTAACTGGAATGAAAACAAATATAGAAAATGTGTCATTATTTCTTTAGTATTATTATTATGACACTCTGATGGATCTGTCCAGGTTACATTTCATTTTAAAAATTAAGGATCATTACCATTTTTGCATTGTAACATTGACTTTATGATTCTCATTAGATTCTTATTAATGTTTTATAATGTATAAGTTAAAAATACTGTAATAGTCACCATGAACTATGTATACAAAGTAATACGCTCTATCTACTCAACAAAATTGTGGCAACAGATTACAAGCAATATTATTAATTAAATTCAATATATACGAATTGAGTTAGAATTAACCAAATTAATTCCTTAAAAGTCAAATATTTAAAATGTGTAAAATTAGCAAACTCCATTACAAAAACTACAAACAGACATAAAAAGCAAAGAGTCAAACTGGCCAACTAAATGGAACACTGATCACAATAATGGTAACCCAACATTTCTTAATTAATTAATTTGATTCATTCTAAATCAATTATATTTGTTGATTTTAATTAATAATATTGCTTGTAATCTGTTGCCAAAATTTTGTGGAGTAGATATAACATATTACTTTTTATGATATATAACTAATTTATACTTGAAATATTTTTTTCCCCACATTGCTATAATGAAAAAAAAAAAAAAAAAAAAAAAAAAAAAAAAAAAAAAAAAAAATATATATATATATATATATATATATATATATATATATAGCTTATTTTTTGCATTACATTAATGAGAATTTGGGGGAAAAATGCACTTTATTTTCATAAAGACTATATCACACTGCACAATAAAAATAACTACAATTTTTTAACAAGAAAAAAAAAAAATTTCATTTTTTCTTTGATTTTGAGGTGAAATATGACCTGAACATGAAAGGTTTAATGAGATTCAAGACTGTGAATAGTTATGGGTAACAATTTTCCTTCATGATTTTAGGTTGCCATGGGTGATAGTCTGTCATGACTATCTAGGCAAGAGGGTCTTCCAGGTTCCCCCCTCCACAGTGACCAGGTACATCAAGACCCTGATCTATCAAGAAACAGACTATCCTGTGTCTCAGCAGCAGCTGTTTCACAATGGAAAACTGGTGAGTTGAAAACGTTTGTAAAATGATTGTTTATATTTCTCCAAATGAGGAGCTTCACCTGTCATCGCCTTCCCCATGTGATCACAATCAACCCCACGAAATACACAGGTTTATAATGCACCCAAAGAAACTGATTTAGAGACTGGGCAGATGCCAGATTGTGTAAATGTGCTCCATTGTGCTGTAATCTGTGTGCAGCCCAGGGTAAGAGCTCATGATAGTTCCCAGTGTTTTGCAGTGTATACACAGCCAAATCCACAGCAATGTTTGTGCATTTCCACTGCACTGATCACAATACTACTGCACATATAAATAAAATCTATTAGCATTTACTTTTATGTTTTGCTTTCTACTTTTGCAATCACATGAATGTCTATTTATGATGAAACATTTGGAATGAAACATATTAGATTTTTAATGGATTGGAGTTTTCCTAATCTAGATTGAACTGCTGTGTGGTATTTTAGGGATTTCTGTGTGTTTGTTAAGTTGCAATTGCAATTTTAGTGTGCAGTTTCCCACCTTGCTGGCTGGTTTTGAGTGATAGGTTGTGGAGGATGAATCAAAGTACTGTAGTCTGTAATATTTTCCACCATTCCAGGAACCTCTTGGGCCTTTAAAATACCCAGATGCACTTGATTGCACCGTGCATCTGGATATATGCGATGTTATAATGCTCATTTGATCAATTGCTGATATCATGATGTATAGAAATTGAAAACACATTATTTTTATATCACAAAATACTACTAATAAATAATATTATTTTAATATGACAAAAAGAATATGTGAAGAAAGCAGACTGTCCATCCTATGTGTTCAAGAATACAAAATAGTCACTTCTGGTGGAAAATAAACTGTAGCCTCTGGAGAAACTAAAACGGTTTATAGCGCAGACAAGATGGATTTTAATATCAGCCACTAAACTTTATTAATAAACAAAACAAAAAAATAATAATTGAAAATACAGGAAATGTATAAATACAAAATGGACCACAAAACTAGTCATAAGGGTCCATTTTTTAAAAATTGAGATTTATACATCATCTAAAAACTGAATAAATTGCTTTCTACTGATGTATGGTTTGTTATGATAGGGCAATATTTGGTCGAGATATTTGAAAATCTGAAAAAAAATCAAAATATTGAGAAAATCGCTTTTAAAGTTGTTCAAATGAAGTGCTTAGCAATGCATATCCACTCACAAAAATAAATTTTAGATATATTTACAGTAGGAAATTTACAAAATATCTTCATGGAACATGATCTTTACTTAATATCCTAATGATTTTTGGCATAAAAGAAAAAAGCAGTGTATTGTGTATTGCTACAAATATACCCGTGTGACTTATTATGACTGGTTTTGTGGTCGAGGGTCACATATAGGACAGTGAACAGAACTAAACTCAGGGCTTAAATACACAAGATAATGACAAACTTAACCAGAACCAGGTGTGCAACATAATTTGTAACCATGGCAACCAGTGAAGAGCCGGGAAAATGGGGAACACAGGAACGGAACACAGGAAAACAAGGTTATACATTACAAACTAAAAGCCAGTAAAGCAGAACATAAACCTGACAATATGTCTTACAGTATCAAACTTACATGAGTTTTTGATGTGCAGCTAGGTATTTATCCAGTAAATGAATTTTAAAATGTTTTTGAAATATTCTTTCACTTCTTGTTATTTCCATCCCACATTTTTATGATATCCCAAAATTCCCCTAAAAACACATGGTTTGAAACCCATCTAATAATTTGATGTAAGTGGCGCAACTGTTTAGTGAAATTTCCCCTTGGATTCCAAATATTTAGTAAAATATTGATCAGAATATAAGACAAGATCAAATTTATTCTCTGGTCGCTGCATTGAAAGCAGCAGCTTTATGCACAAGCCAAATAAGCTAAAGTCAAAATAAATAGTTTTTCTTTTACTTTTCCTATGATCAGGTCAGGCCTCAGAGCCTTTCTCTTAGCTTGAAGCGGGAAGTGTCCCTGAATGATGGGAGCAGGTGGGAGATTATTCCTCTACCCTAAGTGTGTCAGACTCAGAAAATAGCCTGGAGAAAGACAGCCCTCAGATCTCGGCTAACATTCATACAACCCCAGAGGACCAGACCGTACAGTCCGGCACACATTTATTTAGGAAATTTCCTATGCCAGTGTTATATGCCAGTTGAGATGTACCTGCACATATAGTCTGATCTTGTGTGATCATAAACTATGTGATCGCTAATCTTGGCATCAGTCCAGCGTCTCTAATAAGTTTGGGAATTTTTTGCTTTTGGTCATTCTTCTTGGATGTGCCATGACAAGTTGGTTTCTTCCAAATGTCCTTCAAGGAATTCCATTTTTTCCCCACAAATCATCCAAGGAAGATGAACTGCATGAAAATATGATACATTTGATTTTATTAATTGTTCTTATAGTTAGTTAACGGGCTAGTTGCCTATATTATGTTTTCACAATTGATTTAAAGACAGCATTGAGTGTGTTTAGAACAAAAATCTGATCATTTCTTTACATGAGATTTAGAAATGGTCAGATATAACATTCACACAAGGAATGACCCCTACTCCCTGTCTGAATTCATTGACTGATAGAAATGTACAATATTTCAGTAATGCTCATTATAGGGGCCATATACTCGATAGCAACTTATTATGCGTGTTGGCTGTTCATTTACATGACAATGGTGTTTTTGGGCCTGAAAACAGAAACAGGTTTTTAAAAAACATTATCATCTCTGTGTAAACAATAAAAATGCAAATTTGTGAAAACGGTGACATCATGCGCATGCATATTACATGTTCAGTCTATAGGAATCCAAGTACTTGACAAACAAAACAACAATGGCGGGCTGTGTTTCAGCTGCTCAATACTGAGTTTATTAAAACTTCTCCAGCAAAGTTTAGATTTATTGTTTGTATTCACCGCCCTGTAGAAGAATGCATATGTGCGCAGGCGCGTAGTGTTTCTTTACAAAGTGACATCGCCACCTACTGGCCTGGCAGCATAATACAGCATTTTTAGTTGTTTCAGTTCCTTGTGAACAAGGATAATTTTAACAACGTTGTTGTTTGTACACAAAATGTTTAGTATGGTCAATATAAACTAGGGCTGTCAAACGATTAATCGCGATTAATCACATACAAAATAAAAGTTTTAAGTTTGCCTAATATATGTTGGTGTACTGTGTGTAAATATTATGTATATATAAATACAAACACATATTATATATAAATACAAATATTTTGTACATAACATATTTCTCTTAAATATATATATTAATTTGAGTGTCTTTATATATACATATTAATTACACACAGTACTCACACATATATTATGCAAACTCAAACTTTTATTTTGTATGCGATTAATCATGATTAATCGTTTGACAGCCCTAATATAAACATTTTCTTTGCGCTTTCAATAAGACTGTGGTTAGCAAGCTGGCCAGTTAGTCCAATTAACTGGCATCTTTCAAACTCTCGACTATTCCACAAAAGTCTAAAATACAAAGCCCCGCACATGAGGGAAAAAAAATAGACATTGTGGCCACAAATTAAGAATTCAGTCCTGTGAATTATTAATTTGTGCCTGTGTTATATTAATTTGATCCCTCATTTAGTTGAATCGTGACCACTTTGTAGTAATTTGTTCACTCTTTTTAGTTTAGTTTAATCAAATTAGTACAATGTGGCCATTATTTACCTAAAATGAGGGAACAAATTAATACGTTGGGTTGGGGGAACAAATTCTTAGTTAATGGCAATGCAATTTTTTCATGCATGTTATGTGCGGGGCTCTGTACTAAAAAGCCTTTCGATTGATTTAACAATTGATTTAAGGTGTCCTTATTACAGTGTAATTTTACATTTAATTTCAGTTTGGTTTAAAGATTAGTTGCATGTAATTATGCATAATTTATTGTTATTATACTGTACAGCAAGTACTGGAGCTCAGGGCTCTGATTCTTCGGGTAGTCCTTTCTTCTGGTCTCTGCATGCAATTGATCAGTGTGTGTTTGCAGAAGTGCTGATCAGTGTGTGTTTGCAAAAGCTGAGTCCACCATGAATAGCTGAAGACAGCAGACTCTGTCTGAACTGGCACAATCTCAGCCTTGAATAATCAATCTCTTAATAAACTAAAAACGGTGGTATATCTCAGTGAATTATAGGTAAGCCATGTGGACACCTCAGTGCAGTTTAGAGAGGTGCATTGCGGGCTAAGAGTTTAATAGATGGAGGGTGAAAAGCTTGAGAAAGGAGTAATCCATATCCTAGTCTTTGTGATGTAATTGCTGCTCCTGGCTTCATGCTTCTGCACAGCTCTTCATCTCCGAGAGCTGAAATATTGCTTAAATAAAGGTCATTTAATCAAGTTCATATATGCCTATATCACGTATTGCTTATAGTCAGGCTTAGAGATTAAGGGGCCGTTTACAGAACACCGTTTTTAACTAAAAACTGAAACCTTTTTTGCGCTTTGGCCATTCATTTACACAACATAAGCATTTTGGGTGTCTGAAAATGCAAACTTTTGAAAACAGGTTTAAAAGTGCAAGTTTTTGAGAACGATACCGTTATCATCTCTGTGTAATTTACAAAAAACGCAAATTTGTGAAAACGGCAATGTCATGCGCATTCATATTATGAGTTCAGTCTATAGGCGCGTAGTTTTTCTTTACAAAGTGACATCGCCACCTACTGGCCTGGCAGCATAATACAGTGTTTTTAGTAGTTTTTGCAGATCCGTGTGAATGGAGATCGTTGTCGTCTGTCTGCAAAAACGCAAACAAAAAGCTTTTCCAAAGCTTTACCCTAAGACAAACCCCTAACCATATTAAACTTATGTGCATAACTCACATTAATAATGATACCTCAATTTTTGTGGATTGTTTAGGAAAGTTGTTCTTTTAATTCTCAGAATTTTTTGCCTAACAGATAACAAAAGGATAAGGTTTATATTGCAGGAGGGAACCAGGCCATAGAGACCAGCAGATTATCATTGAGATGGTGGGCTATTGTAGTTTGGGGCAGTAAGCAACTACCCAGACCACCCTAGCATTGTGGAAGTGACCTGCACCATTCCCATTTTCTGAATACATTGATATGAAATGGTTATCTTTAACTACAAAAAAATTGTTTTTCCTTCTTGTATAGGTTCAGGATGGGGTTGAGATAAGAAGCTTGATGCCCCACGGGAGCCATGAAGTAATCATGACGTTGCACGGACGAGGCCCGAGAGGAGGAGGTGAGACAGTTTAGTTGCAGGGACACTTTAATTATCAAGTGTGTCTGCTGCGCCAATGTTTTTGACATTCTCTCACATGAAAATCTGCAGGATGACATTTAAATACATTTAAAAACACAGTATGGACAAAAATATGTGGAGACCCCTTTTAGTTAATGAGTTTGGCTGTTTCAGTTACGGCACCCATTACTAGACATCAAACCTGTTCAAAAAGCCTGTGGCCAGTTGCATGCTAGAACTAGTCTGACCAACTAACAATTTGTCAATGGGTAATCAGTCTTACTTTTCAGATTCAAATTAGACCAATCTACTTTTTTATGTAACGGATATTGTGAACACTCTTAAAGAAAATAATTAGATGACTAATGTGTAATACTGGTCTAAGCAGTTTATGCAACTGGCCGCAGGTCTATAAAAATGAGTGACCTCACTAATGCAGATCCCTACAGCTGTTAGAGGAAAGCTTTTTCAGAAGAGTACAAGCTATTATTCACTGAAAATATGTCCTAGTTCCTCTTGGCAGGCTCATTAGAGAAGCAGAGATGTCTAATTTGTGAATAAATCATTTGAGTTAGATGTTTTCAACAAACCAGTCAATCTAGTTAACAAAAGTCTGAATGATTTGTTCACAAATTCGAATTTATCTAGTTCTCAAGTTCAATTCACTGACTTGATGCAGTCAAAGCAGTTAACAGCCCATAGGATTTGAAGATTGTCAGTGAATAAAGACATAAATTTTGCAAGCTTGTAAAGTTCACACTCATTGAACTGTAAAAATGATTCCAGATTTTTTCAAGTTTGGAACGATATAATAAATGATGAAGGATCATTTCTTTTAGGGGTGAACTATCCCTTCAACAAGCATCTATTGGAGTGGTGTTCACGTATCCACATAACTTTGGCTGTGTAGTTTTATAGTCTTGCATTAGGCCATGTGTCCACCAAAGTGTTTTTTAGCGTATTTTTTCAATCGTTTTCAGTGGGATCACCGCGTTTTTAAAACAGCAGCAGCGTGACGAGGCGCTCAGTATCAATTTCACGCTGAGTGCTCAGTGTTTTTTTACTGGTTGCAGAGAGTTGAAGAATGTTCAACTTTGGGTAAAGCGCAGCGCTCATCACTGTCACTTTTTACCAGGCTTGGGAGGAATACATTTTTACTTTAAAAAAAACGTTACAATTACTTCATAAAAAAAAGTATTCAGTAATGTAATCCAAGTACCACAATATGAAAGTAATGTAATCTGATTACTTTTGGATTACTTCAAGGTTACACACACACACACACATATATATATATATATATATATATATATATATATATATATATATATATATATATATATATATATATATGGGAGGGATCAACTTTACTATAAATAAATTGCATTTTTAAATTTAATTTAAATTATTTTCAATTTCTGCAAGTTTTTAAATGTTACATGTTCCATACTTTTGAATGGGTCTCAACAATAAAAATATTGTAAAAATCTGATAAATTATCTATTGCAATATTATTATCGTTGTTGTTATTTAGAGCTTAAAAATATAAAAGTCACATCAGATCATAAACAAACTGAACAAGCTCGGATCAAACATTTCTGTTTTATGTTTGTTATGCTTTCATTTTAATGCTTAGGAAATACTGTATAAGCAAGCAGCGCTTAATATAGTCTTATTATGGCAAATTAATGATTTATTTAGTTTTAAATGAAACGATTGTAATCCTGATAGTATCCCCCTTTTTTCAAAATGTAACTGTAATCTGATTACTTAGACGTAACTGTAACGAATTACTGTTACTGGATTTTTGTATCCTGATTACGTAACGCCGTTACATGTATTCCGTTACTCCCCAACCCTGCTTTTTACCCATCTTTCCAATCACAGTGGAGGAGGGGCAGGACAAATACCACACCGACCAACCGTCACATTCTGCTGGGACTACGGCAACAGAAGTCAACAAGAAGCACAACAACAGAACTAAATCATTGAAAATAAGAGCCAGAGCAAATACTTTACGTTGTATCAACATTTTCATATTCAGAAAAAAACTATCTGGGAAATCAGAAACATTTTCGTGGATATTTCATATATAGCGACTCGACTAAAAAAATGCTGCGTCGCCGAATCGTTCTGCAAGACGTTGTCAGAAGAGCTTTGGTGTACTCAAGGCCTTACTGTGTGTAAAAGTTGCTTATGCTGCATTTCTCATCATTTGCTCTTTTGCAGGGAGGTTTGGTCAGACTACGCCACCTTTGGTTGATTTTCTGAAAGATATTTTGAGAAGATATCCAGAGGGTGGACAAATTCTGAAAGTATGAATATATATGTAAAAATGTATATGGTCACTATAAATGATTAAGTTATGGCATTTGTCATTATATTAATCCTCAAAAGTTTCCTGCTCCTCTATTATGATTACTTCACCAAGATTTGCTTAGAAATCAGGCTTTGCTTATTTTGCACCTTGTTCATGGAATAACCTTCAAAAAATGTTACAGCTTAATCATTTTGTTACCCTGGAAGAGTTGAAATCTCTGCTAAAAACTGCAACTTAAGATTGTAACTGCTATTCTTAAGCTGGATTTGAAGTATGTACTATATCTGTAGTCCTTTTTATGAATTTTTTTGTGGATTTTTTAAATTTTGTTTGTATTTTTCGATTGAGGGGGCACACAATGAGGCATTTTTGTAGTATACAACACCTTGTACAAACTATGTACTTTTTTTAGGGGAAAAATACAGGTTTTCATATATTTAAGTCATTACTTTTGAATCATAAGCGGTGTATGAGAATATGTCAACAGCTGTGTAATGTGTCTGTCATACAGGAGCTGATTCAGAATGCGGAGGATGCTGGGGCCACTGAGGTCAAGTTCATGTATGATGAGATGGAGTATGGAGTGGAATCACTGTGGTCACCTGATATGGCTCAGTATCAAGGTAATGCGAATATGCTGATCGATTGCAACATGTCTCTTCACATGTTCAGTATTATTCCTGGCAATATTCAATAAACAGAATGAGTAGTTAAAACAGGTTAATAATCTTGAAATATATTGGCGTTTTTTTCTACAGGAACAGCATTGTATGTGTATAACGATGCCGTCTTCACCAGTGAAGACTGGAATGGTATTCAGGAGATTGCACGAAGTAGAAAAAGAGAGGACCCTCTTAAAGTGGGAAGATTTGGTATTGGATTTAACTCTGTCTACCACATAACAGGTGAGAAATGTATGCTATTATGATAGCTCATGCATAACATCAACATTTATAAATATACAATTGGAAATGTACAGGTGCTGGTCATATAATTAGAATATCATCAAAAAGTTGATTTATTTCACTAATTCCATTCAAAAAGTGAAACTTGTATATTATATTCATTCATTACACACAGACTGATATATTTCAAATGTTTATTTTTTTTTAATTTTGATGATTATAACTGACAACTAAGGAAAATCCCAAATTCAGTATCTCAGAAAATTTGAATATTGTGAAAAGGTTCAATATTGAAGACACCTGGTGCCACACTCTAATCAGCTAATTAACTCAAAACACCTGCAAAAGCCTTTAAATGGTCTCTCAGTCTAGTTCTGTACACAATCATGGGGAAGACTGCTGACTTGACAGTTGTCCAAAAGATGACCATTGACACCTTGCACAAGCAGGGCAAGACACAAAATGTCATTGCAAAAGATTGTGAAACAAAACCCATTCAAAAATGTGGGGGAGATTCACAAAGAGTGGACTGCAGCTGGAGTCAGTGCTTCAAGAACCACTACGCACAGACGTATGCAAGACATGGGTTTCAGCTGTCGCATTCCTTATGTCAAGCCCCTCTTGAACAACAGACAGCGTCAGAAGCATCTAAAGACAAAAAGGACTGGACTGCTGCTGAGTGGTCCAAAGTTATGTTCTCTGATGAAAGTAAATTTTGCATTTCCTTTGGAAATCAGGGTCCCAGAGTCTGGAGGAAGAGAGGAGAGGCACACAATCCACGTTGCTTGAGGTCCAGTGTAAAGTTTCCACAGTCAGTGATGGGGTGCCATGTCATCTGCTGGTGTTGGTCCACTGTGTTTTCTGAGGTCCAAGATCAACGCAGCCATATACCAGGAAGTTTTAGAGCACTGCATGCTTCCTGCTGCTGACCAACTTTATGGAGATGCAGATTTCATTTTCCAACAGGACTTGGCACCTGCACACAGTGCCAAAGCTACCAGTACCTAGTTTAAGGACCATGGTATCCCTGTTCTTAATTGGCCAGCAAACTCGACTGACCTTAACCCCATAGAAAATCTATGAGGTATTGTGAAGAGAAAGATGCGATATGCCAGACCCAACAATGCAGAAGAGCTGAAGGCCACTATCAGAGCAACCTGGGCTCTCATAACACCTGAGCAGTGCCACAGACTGATCGACTCCATGCCACGCCACAGTGCTGCAGTAATTCAGGCAAAAGGAGCCCCAACTAAGTATTGAGTGCTGTACATGCTCATACTTTTCATGTTCATACTTTTCAGTTGGCCAAGATTTCTAAAAATCCTTTCTTTGTATTGGTCTTAAGTAATATTCTAATTTTCTGAGATACTGAATTTGGGATTTTCCTTAGTTGTCAGTTATAATCATCAAAATTAAAAGAAATAAACATTTGAAATATATCAGACTGTGTGTAATGAATGAATATAATATACTATAATATACTAAAGTTTCACTTTTTGAATGGAATTAGTGAAATAAATCAACTTTTTGATGATATTCTAATTATATGACCAGCACCTGTATATATTAGGTGCCTAATAAAGTTTTTCATCTTTTACTTTCACTAGATCATTTTAAATGGTGCTGTGGTGTGACACATGAATGTTTAAAATGCAAATGTTCTGTGTAGTCTATCAATAAATATCAGTTCATGAAAGCTGCTTGCATAATAATAATCATAAATGAATTTGCAAAACTTTATTTGAAAAAGTTTTAGATGAAGTATATCATGTCATATTGCAGAAGTTCAATGCTCCAAAGGTTCAATTAAAAAAATTTTTTTTTCATTTCAGCTAATTAAATGATTTTTTTTCTAATTTGTGATGTACAGTTGAGCAGGGAAGACAAAATAAAAGACCTAATGGAAAGTAGGGCCATCCTTTATTTTGTGTATCCATAATTTTGTGTACCCATATATCTTTATATATGTGCATATGGTTAAATAGTTCATTATATAATTAAATCTTAATGTTTTAGTATTCTAAAAATGTTCCATCTTTTTGTAGATGTTCCTAGTATATTCAGTGGGGATCAAATTGCGATGCTGGACCCTCATCAGTTGTTGTTCGGAGTCCATGAGTCTGGCCAGTGCTGGAATTTGAAGTCTGATTTAAAGGAAATAACCGAGCTTAACGATCAGTTTGCCCCTTATTTTGGCCTGCTCGGTAGCTCAGAGAAAACCATTAGAGATGGCAACTTTCCAGGAACACTCTTTCGTTTTCCACTCCGAATGAAACCCTCACAATTAAGTAATAATATTTACAATAAAGAGAAGGTTCTGGAGCTCTTTGAATCCTTCAAAGTTGATGCAGACACCGTGCTGCTCTTTCTAAAGAGTGTGCAGAAGGTCTCTCTGCATGTACGGGAATCAGATGGAACTGAGCGGATGCTTTTCCAAGTCACAGCAAGCGATAGCCAAGAAGATGATATGGAGCGTTCCAACTCTCTGAAGACCCTGGGCCAGGCTATAGATAGCTACAGTAATGGTGTCTTGAGCAGTTCGGTCACCTGCGCTACCTACCAACACTCCATTGAAGTGCGGGACGAAACTGCCAAAGAGACTCAGAAAACCACCTGGCTGGTGTGTAATGGTGTGGGAGGGCGAGGCATGTGTGGTGAACTGGATTCTCTTGCTGATGATCTGAAGTTCATCCCAACTATTGGTATTGCCTTGCCCCTCACCCTAATTGATGAGGACAAGGGGGCAACTTCTAGTTTCTCAGGACGTGCTTTCTGTTTTCTCCCATTGCCCCTTGGAGAAGAAAGTACGACAGGATTGCCAGTCCACGTTAGTGGTTTCTTTGGCCTGACAGACAACCGCAGGAGCATCAAATGGCGGGAGGTGGACCAGTGGAGGGACCCGGCGGCTCTTTGGAACGAGCTTCTCATAGTCACAGTCATCCCAAGGGCTTACTTCACACTCATTATGGAGACCATCAGACGAATCCAAACTAAGAAGGACCAAGATTTTCCCCTTTCCCCGAGAGGTATTTACGGAGCCTGGCCTGATCCAAACAGAATTCGACCTCGCTGGAAACCCATTCTTGAACCCCTCTTCAATGACTTGCTTCAACAGCCAGTCATCTACTCGCTCAGCGGGAGCTGGGTCCAGGTGGATGAAACAGTGTTCTCAGACCTGGACTCCAACATGGACACTACAGAGACCGTCATCAAATACCTCCAGAGCTCAGGGATGATGCTGGCTCAGGTTCCAGCCTACATCGATGCAGTACTGACAATGTTTGTCACAAAGCCAGGTAGCCTGAGGAGAGTGACACCTTCTTTTGTGCGTCAGACTCTGAGGAAATGTCGCCATAGAGGGTCCTCCAGCGAGAAGCTGCTCCTGCTAGAGTTTATCCTTAGTGATGCTTGCTACAATGACCTCATTGGACTGGAACTTCTGCCTTTGCAGGATGAGACATTTGCTGTGTTCTCCTCTTCTGTGAATGACAAAGATGCTGTCTACATCGCCTCACAAGAGTATCCAAGGTATGGGGACACGTTTGTGTTGACATAATTGGTATTGGTAATGTTTATTCGTAGTATTATTTCACTGCTATCTAAATGCTGTCATATCAAAACAGGATTCAGCAAAATTTGGAATATGGAGTTGGAATTTGAATTTAATTGGCCACAATTGGATGTAGAATTTAAATTTGAATGACAAGTGGAGTAATTTCCTGAATTCCAACTCAGACACAACAAAACTCCAATAATGAATTTTTTTTAAAAAATATGTCAATTTTTTCCCTTCATAATATAGGTGTTTGTTTTCAGATTTGAACATCATACAACATCAAAAACATCCAATTCATTGTCTTGCACAGCAATAAATACATAAACTAAAAATTTTAAAACCAAACTTTGACCACTATAGAACTTGGAGCAAATAATTTGATATATTTGACCCTGGACCACAAAACCAGTCATTAGTCAAATATTTGTAGCAATAGCCAACAATACATTGTATGGGTCAAAATTATCGATTTTTTTTTTTTTTAATGTCAAAAATCATTAGGATATTAAGTAAAGATCATGTTCCATGAAGATATTTTGTAAATTTCCTACTGTAAATATATCAAAAATGTATTTTTGTGAGTGGATATGCATTGCTAAGCACTTCATTTGTATAACTTTAAAGGCAATTTTCTCAATATTTTTTTGCACCCTGAGATTCCACATTTTCAAATAGTTGTATATCGGCCAAATATAGTCCTATCCTAACAAACCATACATCAATGGAAAGCTTATTCCAGCTTTCAGATGATGTATAAATCACAATTTCCAAAAATTGACCCTTATTATTGGTTTTGTGGTCCCGGGTCACGTATATCTCATTTCAAACATTGATTTTTAATATCATCAGATGTTTCTGGAAATAACTCATGGGTGTATAATAACACTGAATTCATGCTGAAAAAAAAAATTTATTATTAAAAAAAAAAAAAATTATCTGAAATAATTTGCATTGCAATTCAGTTTCTCTACATTCAGATTCAAATGACTTTGTTTGCTACCTTAATTTCTCAAAATCATAAAAAACATTCTTGATTCAATTCTGAATAATGGTTATTCCTGACCAAAACTTTTACATTATGCTATAAGTTTATTATTAATAGCTTGTTTTTGTTTTTTTGCAGGTCCCTTTATCCAGGACTGGAGGGAAGATTTGTCTTAGAAAGCATTGCCCCACATGTCATGACCAGCCTGAAAGAAGCAGCCAAAAGCAGAGGTAGACACCTGCAGCTCATAATGCCACTCTCATACTCTTATCCAGGATATATAGAGCATCTGCTCTCAGCTCCATTCTTCTGTTGTGAAACTTAATCTTGTTAATGCATAGTTTGCTGCAGGGAGTAACATTTTTTGGCTTCATTGCTTGCCATTATGGCTGTCAGATTTTTGAGTTACGTTTTTTTATGCTTAACCTAGTATATGCTGAAAAAAGATGAATGTCCATAAAATAAGCAGAACCTATAAATTCTGCCATTAGGCATCCTTTTTAGCTTGACTTAGAGAAGGAAGTTTCCTCTTTAGTATTCCCAAATGACTAAATACACAATTTTTAAGGATTAAAAATCTTTGTTTTTACATTTTTGTACGACTTATGCTACAACTGGCCATAGGACATGTCACTGATAAAGACATTAAAATGACTGTTGACAGGAAGCAGCTTCCTTCCTCTCTTTGTGTGACATTATAAGATTAGGGGCATTTACACAAGATGCATTCTTGCATTTGGCCTTTTGTTGTGTCTCAGTTTTTTCACATCTCTGGCCTCAAGTGTTGCATTTTTAAAGGGATAGTTCCCCCCAAAATTCTCATATTGTTCTAAACACACTTTCTTCTGCACATCACAAAAGGACATGCTTAGCAGAATGTTCTTGCAGCTTTTTCCCTACACACTGACATATCCTGTGTTTAAGCCCTTTTAGCATATAGATGCATCCTGTAACAATATGACCCATACTATTATTTAATATAATCATATATAGTAATTAATATTACATAAACATTATTGTTGTGTATAATATTTGAAGGTACTACTCCCTTAGATACTCTTTGTATTTTTGATCTACGACTACCTTAATTTATTTGTAAAAAGAGTGTCTCCCTCATTGCAGCCAAACATATTACTTTACAATACAGAGGTGGTATCTTAACTTATCTTATTTGATAGTTACAGTGGACCGGCAGTATCAGCAAATTGCATTGCGATATATGCTTTTATAGAATGTCATTATTTGCTTTATCATTTTTATTTATTTTGACTCTATTTTTTCACATTTATCCTGATTTTTGCATTTGAATTCCAGTTCAACAATATCTTTGGGGTTGTTCTGGTAAGTGCACAATGTGTTGTCTAATGCCTGTAGAGTTGGAGTTGCCATAGCTTTTCTGGATCTGGATCACACTACTTATTCACTAACATCTGTTTGTTTTGAATAACCCATTAACCATATATCAAAACAAAACATACTAATGCATTTAATAATGTCAAATGCTTGTATTATAAGATTTTAATTTGTTAATTTATTTCTGCTTTATAGATGCAGTTTGTTTTGGAATTTATAAAGAAATAAAACTTAAATGCAACAATTTAATCAATCAATTGCAAGTGGTACACTGATAAATGTTTATTCCTAGAAATAATGTGACGACACACATATGCACATGCATGTGAACATCAATAGTTACTTGAAGCCTTTTTTCCCATATATTTGTGCAACCTGAACAGGCAAATATGAATTAATGAATTGTAACAACTTCTAATTAGAATATATTCAAGTGTTTCTAGCATGCAAGCCATTTTAACAAGTTTCTCTGTTTTGTGATTGATTGTAAATGTTTTTGAATGTCAAAAATGATTATTCCTAATTCCCTCATCATCTGTGTCTCCTGTCTCAGTAGTGTTCTTTGAAACTTTAAGTGTCTTATAGAATATACAGTTACAGGAAAAAGTATTTGAAACCTTGGATTTACCTGCATTTCTGCATAAATTGGTAATAGAACAACAAACAGCCACAGTTGTTTAAGCAGACTGTGTTGATCCATTTATGTAACTTCAGATCAAATTTTATGATGAAATATAGGTAAATACAAGGCTTCACAGAGTTTTTCCTGAAGCTATGTATACACAATGTGTTATTTTGTCTAAAAACCAAGTGCAGCTGGCATCATGTTATGTGTTTGTTGTGCTTTCAGGGAGGCCTTGCACTCAGGTTCAAGTGATAACCCCAGAAAGATCAGCACGCCTGATTAAAGAAGTCATTACCACAGCATGGCCTTCTAGAGATTTTGCAGTTCAGTGGAACCTTGGTGATCAAGAGAAGAATCACCTCTCAGCATCTTGGCTCAGAAGGATTTGGAAGCATCTCTACATTAACTTTGCAGATGACCTTAGTGTCTTTGAAGATTTGCCTTTGATTCCAAATGTGCCACTGACTGACAACTTGGATTCTCTAGAGCTACTGCGCCTGAAAATTCCATCACCCATTGTTCTTGTAAATGAGGAAGAGGGCCCTCCTTCGGAAGACTTACTTGAAGTCATGAAGAAGCTTGGTTGTGTTATCTTGAAGCAGCTTGATCCTTCCTTACAGCATCCACTCCTGAAAAATTACATTCACCAGTCAACACCAAGCACCTTACTGCAAATTATGGACAGATCTTCATCCCAGAGATTAGCAAGCCAAGTTTCATCTCTCTCTGTAAAGCAGAAGATTGCCTTGAGAGGTTTTTTAGCTGGTCTTACTGATGTCACCGAAAAAGAGAAACGCATAATCCAAGAGCTTCCCATCTTTGACAAAGTTGGACAGAAGTCAAAAACAGATCCTTCACCTTTTACCTTATTGAAAGGAGCCAGAGTATTACATCATACTGCCAAGCATCCATTAGATGTGAAACTGTCCATAAATGTAGTTGAGTGCATTGATCAGGCAACCATCCGTCTAATAAAGCTGTTGAACATTGAGCAGGTGAAAAGCACTGAATGTCTAAAGGTGATTATTCAGGACATTGAGAAAGGATTCTACACAAAAGAGGAAGTCACAAAAATCATGATCTGGGCTCTTACTCATTTGTCTTCTCTGAAGAACGAGAACAAGGCAGTAATTAGTTGGCTTTCTTCACTGAAGTTTATTTATACCTCTTCAGAAAAACCTCATTCACCAACAGACTTTTTTGATCCAGAGTTGGAGATTTTGCAGAACCTTTTCTTCATGGAAGAAAAGATAAGGTTTCCCCCAGATGAGTATACATCATCTCCTGATGTCCTTCATTCACTGAGGCAACTGGGGCTAAAAAATGAGGTTCAGCTCAGTGAAAAGGATGTGCTTCAGGTTGCCAGAAAAATTGAGGAGTTGCAAGGGAATAGCGAACCAGAATGGGAACCCATTTTAATGAAGGCAAAAACACTCCTTACTATCCTAAACAAACAGACAAAGTTGGTGAAGTCCTCTGAGGTTCAGACAAACCTGCAAAAATTGAAATGGGTACCCGTTTGTAAAGACAGACCTCTGAATTACCCAAAGTCACTTGCTTGGAGAGGTGATTCTTGCAATATTTCCTCTCTTTCTGAAATGTGTGATATTTCTCATGCTGTGCTTGTTGGCTCTTCAGTTTCCCTGGTGGAACGTACCTCTGCTGGCATGAAAAAAGCCCTGAAGTTGACATTAGAGCCTCAAGTTGAGCAAGTGCTCCAGCATTTGAAAGCAGTAAATGACTGGCACAGATCCCAAGCGTTTACCACTGAGGACTGGTATCAGTTTCAGCAGATCTTGTTTGAGATATATGAATTCATGCAAGCTCATTTGGAGGATGCAAGGGAAGCTGTCAAGTCTCTGCCCTTTGACTGGGTTTGGACAGGGAAAACCTTTGTTTCTCCTGGACACACAGTTTTAAAGCCCATATCAGATTTGGACCTCCAGCCTTACCTGTACTCATTACCAAAGACTATTGCAAAATTCAACAAGCTCTTTAAATTCTGTGGCTCTATTGAAGAAGTTGTTCCCAGCCATGTGTTTGAAGTTGTCAAAACGATCAGGCAAAGGAGTGAGAGGGAGATGACAAAAGAAGAAAGCAAACGCAATATCTTACTCCTAATAAATATCTTACGGTGGCTATACAGCAGTCAAATATCAGTAGATGCTGACATGCATGTACCCATTCTTTACCACAAAGATCCAAGTAAACTGGTTATGAAACCTATCCACGAATGCACATACTGTGACATCAAAGTAGAGGATTTGAATGACTTGTTAGATGATGTTTCAGAGCCTATCATCCTTGTCCATGATGACATTCCAATGAAAACTGCTGAATGGTTAAGAGTTCCATGTTTGAGCACAAGATTGATTAACCCAGAGAATCTTGGGTTTGAACAGTCAGGCCAAAGAGAGCCTCTAACTGTGAGAATAAAGAACATTCTAGAGGAGTATCCATCAGTGGCAGATATCTTCAAAGAGCTTTTGCAGAATGCTGATGATGCAAATGCCACTGAGTGTAGTTTCCTGATTGACATGCGCAAGAATCTTGAAATCCGAGAAAATCTGCTCGACCCTGGCATGATTGTTTGTCATGGCTCAGCTTTGTGGTCCTTCAACAATTCTGTTTTCTCTGATACAGACTTCCTTAATATAACAAGGCTGGGTGGATCCATGAAAAGATGTGAAGCTGACAAAGTGGGCAAATTTGGCCTAGGGTTCAACTCTGTTTATCATGTGACTGACATACCCATTATCATGAGCAGAGAATTCATGATCATGTTTGATCCCAACATCAATCACATCAGCAAACACATTAGAGACAAGTCAAATCCAGGCATCAAAATCAACTGGAGCAAACAGCAGAAACGGCTACGGAAGTTTCCCAATCAGTTCAAACCTTTCATCAATGTATTTAACTGTCAGCTTCCTCTGTCGCTAGAGTGCCCTTACAAGTATGATGGGACCCTCTTCAGACTTCCTTTCAGAACTGAGCAGGAGGCATCTGTAAGTGAAATCAGCAGTATTTACTACAATACCACTGACATCTACTCTCTTGTAGATGAATTTAGTATCTGTGGTCATCGGCTCATTCTCTTCACGCAGCATGTTGGAACAATGGTCTTGAAGTATTTGAAATGCGAGGAACCAAACCCTGCTGCTGCGCAGGATGTTGTCACGATAAACAAGAGTGTGTGGTCTTCCAAAGCAGCGTATGGTCCACTAAGTATTCTGAAATCTGCTGCCAAAGTCATGAAAAAAGTTGCAGCCACCAGCAGAGTGCCAGCAGAGGTACCTAAGTCGGGTTGCATCATCAGAATTGTAGTGGAGGAGTTCCACAATGTCTTCAGACGCATTGTTGATCTTCAGTCCCCACTCTTCAGAGGTTCTGAAGAGGATCCATCATCCTACTTTGAGATGGCAGCTAAAGGCACACAAACTAAGAGACTTACAGATGACATGCCACAGAAAGGAGTGGAAAATACAAACTGGCTTATCTGCTCGTGCATGGATGTGACAGAAGCTCTGAAGTTCTCCTTGAGTGATAGTGGAAAACGCCTTGGTCTGGTTCCATGTGGAGGCATAGCAGTGCTGCTCTCTGAAGAAGACAATAGAAAATGGACTGTAAAGACAAGTGCAACACCAATCGGGGAAGTTTTCTGCTACTTACCCCTTCGAATCAAAACTGGCTTACCTGTGCACATAAATGGTTGCTTTGCTGTCACATCAAATCGCAAAGAGATCTGGAAGACAGACACAAAAGGTCAATGGAACTCCATTTTTATGAGACATGTGATTGTCCAAGCGTACTTGGCTGCACTTAATATGCTGAGGTCAATGTCAGAAAATGGGGAATTATTGGACTACAGCTATTATGCAGCCTGGCCTGACCCTGGAGTTGTCCATGATGATTTCAGTCTGATTTGTCAAGGGGTTTATCAAGAAATAGCCAAAGGTGTTGATGATGACCGTGCAAAAGTATTTTCCGATGGAAAAACCTGGGTGTCAATCAAGGATGTCCGGTTTTTGGATGACACTTTGCTTTGCAGACCAGACATTGGTTCTGCTGCCTTCAAGATATTCTTGAAATACCTCAGAAAGAGTGGTTCTCAAGATCTCTGTGCTGTTGAACTGCCAGACTGGGTCAAGGAAGGCTTTGATGATGCTGGCTGTAAAGGGAAATTAATGGAGAACACCCTGACAGAGACACAGTTTTTCTCAGATGTGTTCTTCCCTCATATTCAAGACATAGATAAGGAACTACGTGACCCTCTGATGTATTATGTACTCAATGAAAAACTTGAGGATTTTGCATCCATACTGAGGGAAACCCCATGCATTCCATGTTCAGGACCATCACAGAAGCTTGTTTTGCCATCTCGACTCATACATCCAGAGGGCAGAGTAGCCAAACTGTACAACAGTGAAGATGGAAGGTTCCCTGAAGGAAGTTTAAGAGACTATATCAATCCAGTATGCTTGGTGAAGTTAGTGCAGCTGGGTATGGTCAAGGATGACCTTTCATGGGAAGACTTGATTGAACGGGCTGAGTCTGTATTGGCTCTAAATGAAAATGACCACACGATTGCATGCCACAGGAGCAGCATAATCCTAAGTCTAATTGATGAAAAACTAAAAATGAGAGATCCAGCAGCAAATCAGTATCTTACCAAATTACAAAATATTAAGTTCCTTCCATTCTTGACAAAGCCAGCTGGATTTTCACTTCCATGGCATGGAAACAATTTCTCCCAATCTACCATGTTCTCGGCAAAAGAGCTTTTTACAACAGACCATCAGGACACTGTGTGTTTAATGAAGCCTATTCTGAATGAAAATTCCCCTTCCTTTAAAGGATGTGGTCCAATCTCACTGGCTGTGAAAGACTTTCTTGGATTGATAAAAAAACCAATGGTTTCATTAGTCATCAACCAGCTGAAAGAGCTCTCAAAATCCTTTGATGGCGTGACTCTGTATCAAGAGAACATAACCAATGCTTGCTACAAATATCTCTATGAAGAGTTGCTACAGTCCAGTGCTGCAAAAGAGGAAATCATGGAGGAGCTGAAAACATTCTCCTCAATTCTAGTCGAGAACACATACGTGGAACCATCAAAAGTAGCATTTCACTTAAACTTTGATGCTGCTCCATACCTTTACCAGCTTCCCAACAAGTATAGAAATAGTTGTCGGGAACTTTTTGAAAATGTTGGCGTTCAGCCGAGTTTCACTGTTGAAACATTCTCAGAGATTTTACAGCTGATAAAGAATGAATGTGGGAGAAAACCTCTTACTGAAGAAAACTTTCAACTGTCTCGTAGAATAATTAGTGAGGGAATATGGAGCTTGATCCGAGACAAAAATCAAGAATTCTGCCAAAGCAACTATGGGGAGATTCTTCTACCTGATAGCAATTTCACACTACAGCCATCGAAATCACTGTGTTATAATGACTGTCCTTGGATTAAAGTCAGGGACACAACCGTTAAATATTGCCATGGTGATATTCCAAGAGAGGTGGCAGTAAAGTTGGGGACAATTCCAAAACGTCACAAAGCCTTAGAAAGATATGCCTCAAACATCTGTTTCACTACCCTTGGAAGTGAGTTTGGGCAGAAGGAGAAGCTTACCAGCAGAATAAAAAGTATCCTCAATGCTTATCCATCAGAGAAGGAGATGTTGAAAGAGCTCCTACAGAATGCAGATGATGCAAAAGCCACAGAAATATACTTTGTCTTTGATCCCAGGACCCACCCAACTGACAGAATCTTTGATGACAAATGGTTTCCCATGCAAGGCCCATCACTCTGTGTGTACAACAATCAACCATTTACAGAGGATGATATTAGGGGGATCCAGAATCTCGGAAGGGGCACCAAAGAGGCAAACCCTGGAAAGACTGGGCAATATGGCATTGGATTTAACTCAGTGTATCACATTACTGATTGCCCGTCTTTTATCTCAAATAATGACATTCTCTGCATCTTCGATCCACATGCCCGTTATGCTCCTGGAGCAACATCTGTCAGTCCAGGAAGAATGTTTAGAGATTTGGATTCAGACTTTAGATCCCAGTTTTCTGATGTACTCAACTTATACCTAGGAAATCACTTCAAGTTGGAACGCAGCACAATGTTCAGATTTCCCATACGAAATGTAGAAATGGCCAGAATCTCAGAGATCAGCTCAGCACCTGCTTCAGACAGAATGGTTCAAAATTTCCTTGATAAAATACGAACGGATGGTTCAGAACTTCTCATGTTTTTGAATCACATGGAGAGAATTTCCATATGTGAAATTGAGAATGGAACTGGGGATTTAAAAACTCTTTATTCTGTGACAGCGAAAATCTCAGATGGTGATCGACTAAAACGCAAGCAATTTCATGCCTCAGTTCTGGACAGTGTCTCCAAGAAAAAACAGCTGGCTCAAATTCCGGTGCAACAGATTACCTACACAATGGACATAGAAGACACAGATGGTAATTCTACGACCTGGCTGATATGCAACAGATCTGGATTTTCTGACATAGAGAAGGTATCCAAGAGTGTCATTTCAGCTCACAAAAATGAGGACATAACACTCTTTCCACGTGGTGGTGTTGCAGCATGCACCAGCCACAACTACAAAAAACCACACAGAGCCTTCTGTTTTCTTCCACTTTCTCTGGAGACGGGCCTGCCTTTCCATGTGAATGGCCATTTTGCATTAGACTCTGCCAGAAGAAATCTGTGGCGGGATGACAATGGAGTTGGTGTGAGGAGCGACTGGAACAACAATCTAATGAAAGTGCTAATCGCTCCTGCATGTGTAGAACTGCTAATTCAACTGAAACGTCGGCTGTTTCCAGGCCCTGACCCCACTATGACAATATTTCAAGGAACTCCAATTCATGTTGTCAGGGATATTTTGAGAAAATTTTTGTCTATCTTTCCTGTAAACAGACTGGACATTCAACCAGATTGGTATTGTTTGGTAAAGGCAATCTACCTTTGTATTCATGTAGACTTGAAAAGACTACTCCCTGTTGTGAGAGCACCCCACATTGATAACTCTGAAATGCACTCTGCAATATACATCTCCTGGGTGAACACCTCCACCTCAACCAAAGGCCGAGCTTTCTTTGACAACTTACTTCAGGATGAGTTGCAGCATCTTAAAAACACAGAGTATAACATAACCACAAGAAAATCTGTGGCAGAAAATGTTTATAGAATGAAGGCCATGCTCCTGGATGTTGGCTTCAACCTAATCTACAGCTGCGATGAGACAGCCAGTCTGTACTTCTGCCTAGAAGATGCTGGGATTCCAGTCAACTATGTGACACCCGAGGATGTTCGCAGCTTCCTGCTTACATTCTCGTCTCCAGACACATCTTGCCAAGTTGGAAAGCTACCATGTCGACTGCAACAGTCCAATTTCAAGCTGTTCCATGGTCTAAAACTGCTGGTTGACTACTGCTTCAAAGATGTGGAGGAAAATGACATAAACATAGAGGGGTTGCCACTGCTGATGACAATGGACAACATTCTCCAAGTGTTTGACTCCAGACATCCAAAGTTTCTGACCACTCATCATGAGCTTATTGCATCAAGGAAGGAGCTTTTCATGCACACACTGTACATAAGGTACAGTAACATCCTTCTAAAGGCAGGTGTGGCAAAGACATTTGACATAAGCAGTTTTGGAGACCTTCTGGGATCTGTACTTCCCCGAGAGTGCAGAACAAGGACCTCTGTAAAATGGAAGGAGAACTTCCCTACTGAATCTTGGCTTAAGAGTGCATGGCACTTTATCAGTGAACAACTTGCAACCAAGGATGACCAGACAGAGATCAAGCCTAAATTTGAGACCATTCTGGACATCTTGAAGGATTGGGCACTTCTTCCAGGAATCAAATTTATGGTGTCAGGAAACAAATTGGTTGTGCCAGAGCATGACGTTTTGTTACCCTTGAGCTTAATCTTTGCAGCCATCTTTCCAAATGGACAAAATGACAAAGTCTTTCATACCCTGATGAAGGGAGGATGCTTTCAATTGGCTGTGAATAAAATATGTGCCAAAGAGAGTCCTGTCTTGCCTCTGTTGGCCCAGCATACAGCAAATATAGACAATCCTTCGAGCATACTTCGAGCACTTGAGTATATGATCCAGATTTCAGCATTCAAAACAGCAAGTTTGACAGACAAAGACTTTGAAGCACTGTTGTTGTACTTCAACTGCAATTTGACTAATCTAACCCAGGATGATGTACAATGTCTGAAACTGTTGCCATGTTACAAAGCTGTCAGTGGCCGGTACATCTGCATTGCAAACTTTGGGGCATGCTATGTTCTCACAAAGAGCATTCCCTCTGCCGACATTGAAAAGTGGGCACACAATACATCCTCAGCCTTTCTCACTGACAGCCCACAGCTGAAAGAACTCTACAGCTTTCTTGGGGTCAAACCAATTGATGACCTTGAGGTGTACCTGAATCATATCATTCCAAAATTTGACATTTTATCACATGATGCCAAAATCCAACATGTAATCTATCTGAAGGAGAGGTTATTGGCAATGGAGGAGCCAATCAGCATCAAGGATCAGCTCTTTGAAAAACTAGAAGCTCTGTCCTTCATTCATGACTCCACCAATAGACTGAAACCTGCCAAAGCCTTCTTTGATCAAACAGTTAAAGTGTTTGAAGTAATGCTTCCACAAAAAGCCTTTATTCCCAATGATTTCTTCAGAAAAATTGAGCAGGTGTCAAAGCCAAAAAGTGGGACATCCTATTTACCCTCATGGATAGCATTCCTACGTAGCATCGGCTTGAAATATGTAGTATCTCAACAGCAAGTTCTACAGTTTGCGAAAGAGATCAGCATTAAAGCTCATACAGAGAACTGGTCCAAGGAAAAAGTTCAGACCATTGTAGATGTACTCCTAAATCACATTTTCAATGAGAGAACAGATCTGTTTGATGGAGCATTCCTCAAAGAACTCTCTATGATACCATTCCTATGCCCAGAGCGTGCACCAGCGGAGCTTGTTCGCCTTCACGCTCAGTACCAAGAAATGAATGGCAATGTCCCTCTAATTCGCTTTAATGGATCTCAAGTAAATCCAAAGTTCAAACAAACTGATATCATGCAGTTGTTGTGGACATCTTGTCCTATACTACCAGAAAGGGCCACCCCAGCAAGCATAAAAGACCAAGAAGGAAACACACTTGCCAGCCAGGAGCAGCTTGATCTTATTTTGACCATGTTAAATGTTAACGTGGACCCACCATTGGAAAAGGTCATTAGCAATTGCAAAAACATATGTAGCATTACAAACTTGGATGATGACACGGTGAAAACACGAAACAAGGTCTTGAGAAGCATTTATGAATTTCTGAATGCAGATAAACATGAATTCCGCTTTCAGTTACGAGGAGTAGCCTTTGTCATGGTTGAGGAGGGTTGGAAACTCCTTAAACCAGAGGAGGTTGTTATTAATTTGGACAATGAATCTGACTTCAAACCCTACTTGTACAAACTTCCCCTTGAGCTCGGTACATTTCACCAACTTTTCAAACTGTTGGGAACTGAAGACATTGTTTCAACAAAACAATATGTTGAAGTTTTGTGTCGGATTTATAGAATTTCAGAAGGCAAGCAGCTTGACCCAAATGAAATGAGAACAGTGAAAAGAACTGTCTCAGGGCTATTCAAAAGTCTTCAGAATGACCCAGTACAGGTCCGTAAAGACCTTGATAATCTCAGAGATTTGACATTTTATCTTCCGAGTCATGATGGACGATTGGCCAAATCAAACACATTGGTCTTTGATGATGCACCACACTACAAGAGCCGAATTCAGGGTAATGTTGGTGTTCAGATGCTAGTTGACATGAGCCAGTGTTACCTAGGCAAAGACCATGCCTTTCACACAAAGCTGATCATGTTGCTTCCACAGAAGATGAGGCCCAGGCTCCTGAGTAGTATCTTGGAGGAACAACTTGATGAAGACTCTCCAAAAATGTGCCAATTTGGTGCCCTTTGCTCCCTGCAGGGACGACTTCAATTGCTCCTGTCTTCAGAGCAATTTATCACTGGATTAATTAGGATCATGAAACACGAGAATGAGAATGCATACATGGTGAATGAGGAGAAAGCAATACGGTTATGCAAAGCACTGTGTGAGGGCTTAAAAGTGTCTTGCTTTGAGAAACTACAGACAACATTGCGAGTGAAAGGCTGTAGCCCAATTCCCCACAGCCGCAGTGAAACTCTTGCCTTTCTTAAAAGGTACGGAACAGCTGTTATCCACCTCTACATTCAGCATTCTGACAGCAAAGACATTAATTTTCTTCTTGCCTTGGCAATGACCCTCAAGTCAGCTACAGACAACCTGATTTCTGACACCTCCTATCTTATTGCTATGTTGGGATGCAATGACATCTACAGAATAACAGAGAAGCTAGACAACCTTGGTGTCAAGTATGACACAACTGAGCCCTCAAAGCTAGAGCTACCACTACCTGGTACACCCATACCTGCCGAGATACATCATTTACTGCTCATGGACCCCATGAATGTCTTTTATCCTGGAGAGTATGTTGGTTACCTGGTAGATTCAGAAGGAGGTGATATTTTAGGCACTTACCAGCCAACTTACACATACGCTATCATCGTTCAAGAAGTGGAACGAGAGGAGGAGGAAAGTCCAAGTGTCCTCGGCAAGTGCTTTCAAATTGACATTGGGTACAGCGAGTACAAAATTGTGAGCTCTCTTGATCTGTATAAATTTTCTAGACAGGATGATAGCACCCATATTCGGGATGGCACACCAACTCCAACAAGCCCCTCGGAAGGTCATTCCCCTCGTGCCAGAATGGTCCCACCAATATTTCCTGGAAAGGAAAATCACAGGGATCCTCCAACAAAGGCGTCCCCCAAAAAGATAAAACTCAATGCATTACCAGAAATTCTAAAAGAAGTTACCTCAGTAATAGAACAAGCTTGGAAACTTTCTGAAACCGAACGCAAGAAGATTATCCGGCGCTTATACTTGAAGTGGCACCCTGACAAAAATGCAGAGAATCTTGATATCGCTACAGAAGTCTTTAAGCACCTACAGAATGAGATCAGCAGGATGGAGAAGCAAACACAGGCAGAGCAGACCAGTGATAGAGGATCAAGGAGACCTTTCTCTGCATCTTCCTCTCGATTCCAGTCAGAGAAATTCTCATTTCAGAGATTTTACACATCATGGAACCAAGAAGCAACAAGCCATAAATCGGAAAAACAGCAGTTCCGAGAACAGTTTACTAGCTATTCAGGCACATCGCACTCAAATCGCTTCTTTGTACCACCATCATTCAAGTCTGTTGGTAACCCTGTGGAGGCACGGCGGTGGTTAAGGCAAGCAAGAGCCAACTTTTCTGCTGCAAGAAATGACCTTCATAAAAATGCCAATGAATGGGTATGTTTCAAATGCTACCTGGCAACAAAGCTTGCATTAATTGCAGCAGATTATGCAGTCAGAGGAAAATCAGACAAAGATGTGAAGCCCACAGCACTTGCGCAGAAGGTAGAGGAATACAACTCCCAGCTAACAGGGTTGGCCAAGGATGTAAACATCCTGGAGGGTTATGGCGTGGACAGCCTGAGAACTCGCTACCCTGACCTGTTACCCTTCCCTCAGATTCCCAATGACAGGTACACGTCAGAAGTAGCAATGAGGGTAATGGAATGTACAGCTCGGATAATCATCAAACTTGAGACATTTGTCCAGCAAAAAATCTGAATGTCAGCATTAGACAATGAAAACACTAACAGATAAATCAACAAAGCGGTGGTTGTGCAATATAGACCAGTAAATAATATAATAGTTATAACAGACTTTTTAAAAGTAAAATTATGTATCTAGCTGGCATTTTTATTTTAACAGTGCCACCTCTGAATGCTGTGACCCATGCTTATTATTGCGTACATATTCGCTCCATTTCTCTGAAAGGTTGCCTGAGCCTAAAAAAAGAAAGTGTACGCTATTATATTTAACATGCAGCAGTGTACATAATGTTCAAAAGCATAGAAATACCTTTTATTATTTTAACTACATTTATTAATTATTGTTGTTCCTTTGTACATAATGAATACCAATGCTGCTTTTTTATCTTTTCTAGAAATGTATTTTTCCTGCCGTAGTCAATAAGTTGACGGTATTGTGATTTATTAGCATGAGTTGCACTGCACTTTTATGTAAATATCACTTGAGTGATTGCAGGAATTTGAATGAATGACACCTGAAAAGTTATCTTGTGCAATCAAGCGATGACAGGTCAATCAGCTCGCGGTTCCTTTATGGGATCTTTATCAGTCATGTGCCAGTAAATCATATATTGTGCATACAAAGTTTTGTCAGCTGGCAAATCCATATGGTAATTGACATGCTCCTTTCAATCTAAGTGTGATATTGATATCAGTGCATAACCTAGACATTAAACATTGAATAAAAATATTTAAAAGATTATAAATTACATCATAAGATGTAATATGACAGTAGGTTCATAAGTGTTTACCGGTGCAATTTTCTGTCTTGTTGCAAGATTTATAGTATGCAAGAATGAAATTTATTCCATAATTTTACAATCACCTTTATCTCAACTGAACTATACATATATACATTGTTGGCTACGGGTGCAACAGAACTTTTTTTATTTCCCATTCGAGGATATTGGTGGGTTTAGTTTTAGCACATATTACTATTTAAACCATTACTATTTACCATTTAAAATGACATTTTCTCTAGAAACTTGACGTCTCAGTTAACTGCTATGGCTGTACACATCATACATCATGCGTATTTCCTCAGAATCACATTGATTAAATATGTATTTTCTATTATTTACAATGGGAACCTCTTGTCCTCTACTGCTGAGAATTTTTTGCATGAAGTTCTCTGAAATTTGTGTAAGAGGAACATAGATGCTCATATGGTGCTCAATGTAAATGATGTTTTTCATTCATTTCCTTTGTTTAACTGTGAGAAAGACTGAAATTAAACACTGGCTACTATATTGTTTTGACAAATACATTTTGTCGTTTGTCTCAGTCTCATAATGTCATAATACAGCTCTGCAAGTTTGAGTTTGAGAATATTGGTTTGTGCATATGTTCAATAATCAAGATATATTACTTTTCGTAAATTATGGACAAATATTCTTAAAAAATGATCCTGCTTTAAGTGGATCTGATATCCATATGCAGCAAGTCAGAAATAATAGTCTATTTTACATACATACTTTTTATATATATATTTATTGAACACAAAACATTCTGTTAACTTTGATTTATTTGGTTAGTTTGAATGAAATGATCATATCAAACATTGAAACGTTTCATGTGGAAAAACAAATTTACACTTTTTCATGCATGTTTGATTGTAAACCTTAATAATTCAACAATCAGTATTGCAGTTATTCACTTGAAATATGTAAATCTCAAAATATGACAGTTTACCTGTTGGAAAAAAATACATCAATCAAAATAGAATATACAACTGGTGTATAAATGTGAAGATCCCCTGCTAATATATATACAAATTATCACTCTCACCATTGCCATACAGTACATACGCAAAACAGTTCTGGAAAAAAGAAACACAAATCCCAATGTTTCAAGCTGCCATAGGGATTATTTAGCATTCTTGATGACTAAATAAATGGAGATGCCAAATATATCAAACCATTGCGTATAAAATTCAAAATCCAAGAGCACTTCATATCTTACAACAACACATGCCAGAGAATAAAATTTGATTATATCACAATGCCTCATCAAAGTGGGATTTGGTGCTTCAGTGCCGCTGCTTTGGGATTGTGGGTAGTGTAGTACTTCAGTGAGAATTCTGCTATTTTACAGAAGCATATATAATAACCCTCAATGGAGCTCAAGGCACGACCATCTCAATATGTTTTATGTTATAATCAATTTATCTATTAATGAGTGCATCTTTAAACAATAACTAGCTGATATTCAACACACAGAATTTGGTTATTGCACCTCAAAATTATATTGCATAGGATGTCAGCTGTTGACCAGCCCCTTTATTGCCCAGCCTAATTTTGAAAAATTTTACATAACAGAAAAATAAAACATTTTATTCCATGTACAGTATAAACTAGTGTATATCAACCTGATCTCATGAGAAAACATAACTATCTTGCGGGGTGGTGATTTTGCATGAATTCCTACAACGTGAACTTGTACTGATTTTTTTGCGGAAAAGGTCCACCCCTAAACCTAACAGTCAGAGGGGCGTAAGCAGATTGTACAGAAGCATACAAATGAGATCGTACAAATACATACTGATTAACCACCAAACATAAAATAGTTATGAATTGCTATGAGAGCTTGTTGTATATACTATACATTTCATCTTCCCTATCTTGGTGAAACCCCAACCAGACAGATAAACATCCCTCTAGGCCAGGCTTGGGCAACTCTAGCCCTTGAGATCCACTTTCCTGCAGAGTTTAGCTCCAGCCCTGAACAAACTCACCTGCCTATAACTTTCTAGTAGGACCTGAAGACCTTGATTAGCTTGTTCAGGTGTGTTTGATTAGGAAAGTGGATCTCTAGGGCCAGAGTTGCCCACCCCTGCTCTAGGCTAATATTCAGTACTAGTGGTTCCCAACCCTGTTCCTGGAGTGTCCCAAGCCAGTGTTGCCAAGTCCGTGGTTTTCCTGTGGAAATGGGCTACTTTTAAGTTGTTGCCGTGGGTTAATTTCTTTCTCATCCCCCAGACAAATTCATTGGAGAATTCGGCTGCATGATGGAGAAATTCACATTGAGCTATTTTTGGCCTACTTTTGACTTATTTTGCACAGACCTGGCAACCCTGTCCTCATCACTGCACAGTTAAGATGTCTCCCTAATCAAATACACCTGATTCAACTCATCAGCTCGTAATTAAAGACTTCAGTGCTGCATCCCAATTTGCCTACTTGTAGTATGCCCTAAAAGTATGTACAGTTTTTTCAAGTGTGTAGCAGAATAGTAGACAAACTACTTTGTCATAATTGCGTCTTTAACGGACAGGGGTGCGTTTCCCGAAAGCATCGTTAGTGAACTATGGTCGTAAGTCCCATTGAACTCTATTGGTAACGACGGAACTTACGACCATAGTTCGCTTTGGGAAACGCACCCCAGCTCGGTCTCTGTTACATGTATCCAGTCACCATTTAAACCACTGCCCTGTCAATCATCTTGTCACAGTTAAAATCCTCCCCATTGTGTTTAATTTAATTTCCTGCCATATCAGAGAGAAATGCCAGTTGTGGGTCTTTCATGCAGAGAACTCTTCTCGTGTGTTTGCATAATGATACATTTAAAAGTTAATTACCAATCGTATCTTCAAAGTTCTCAATGCTGTTGCAGATGAAACATAATGTGGATAACACTGAATAAATATATTTTCATCAGGTTAGATACTGATTATCAATCACTCAAACCCTTTTATCTAAATGTTTTACCCTTTATCGCCATGTTTGTAGTTTTTTTAACACATTTTATTGTTTGTTTTTTTTTTAGTTCTAAACAAATTCTCTTCCAACGCGCAATGGGTTGAGGGCAATATTAGCCATTAAAATGTGTGCACAGATCTGCACTTCGGATTCTAACTGGAAAAAGTAGATCATCCATAATACACATTTCAACATACTATGATTTGGGACACGCTAATTCTAATTTGAATGCTGTTTAGGACGGATAGTATGCAAATTGGTATGCAGCACAAGACCTCAGATGGGGGTGTCAGATAAAAGAGACAAAAAAGTGCAGTGTTAGTGGTACTCCAGGACCAGGGTGGGAAACAACTGTTCAGTAACATGACACATTTTGTAACTAAATTAGTGTGGCATTTTTTGTACCTTGTCCAGAGACAATGTCAAGTACTTGTTTCTGTGGGAGATTGGTTTCTACTGTAGGTGTTACAAACAGAAGCTCATTCAGCAGTCCTGGTGCTCACTGCAGGTCGAGGAGACGCCAGCGTTGGAGAGGAACAGCTTACCACTGGGACAAACGCACACCTCAAACATGTCATACATTCCCTGAGAATCACCTGAAGTTCTGGCTTTTCCCACAGGTAATGTCGGCAAGACGAACAGATTCAGCATCTAAGACCAGCTGAAACATACAGAAAAACCCTAATAATGAGGTATTTAATGAAATGATGAGTAACACTTTATATTAACTTTAAATTAAATAAAGATTATTTAATTTAAAGTTAAATAATCTTTAAAGTTGTAAAGTTGTCATGACATGAGAAATCAAATTTGCCTTGATCTTTAGACATGAGGTTTTTGTACCATTAAAACATTCCTGCAAGTTTCATCTCGAAACGTCCTCATTATGAACAAAACATTTAATTTAATCAAGCTCCACAAATGGCTCGTTTGGATATTGTGGGATTTGTGATGTCACATGGGAAAATATATATTACATATGACTGCCTTCAGAGCAAGACATCAGGTGTGTTCGACATCGACTGCGGCTGGATGTAACCGATCGGCGAGAGTAGCCATGTGCAGGCGGGGAGGAGCTGAAAACGGAGACGTGAAGTTGGACACTTTCTGCTTCCCATAGTGACGCTCGCGCTGCGTTTGCATACTTTATCACAGCTGAAGTGAAATAAATGCAATATTTGACTAATACACTGATGTTTCAGAGACCTTTTCATTCAATGCTTTATGTCCTGCTTACAGCGTCTGTTTTTACAAGAATAAAGTTCAACATAAGCATATATTATTTAAATTCCAATGTAGTGGGGTCTATGTTTTTTTATCAGTTTTATTTTGATAAACATGACACAATACAACATTGCAACTACATGAAAAGAGCTTTAACTGTTATAAAAACAGATTTGAGCATTAGTGGAACTGAAGGCGTGACAAAAAACACGACACACATGTGATCGTTGTCATGCGGTGAATCCGGCCAATCATGAAACAGCTGTGTCGTCATCAGAGCTCGTGCAGCTCCTCTTGAGAAACTGCACTGGCTGCCTCAGGCAGCTGATCTCAAATCGCTCTTGCGGTACTTTGAAGCCATACGTCACAGTCACATGGCGTCGGCGCTGTCTCAAGTCGGACAAAATTTCTTACCGGCATGCACTGCTTCAAGTCAGCCGCCGATCGGTCTGTGCAGCGCTGCATCAAGTCGAACAAGCCTATCGACGAATAGTCATCATAGCACCATAGGCCCTGCCCACTGTCATTTAGTGGCTTAATGGCTGACAATTGCTTTCACTGTATGTGGGCGTCATGTCATGTCAAAAGCAAATAGAGCCCATTATAATCACTGACGCTGTCTACACTGGTTACAGTATACAGATCTGGTGCTCTTCACATGTCACTCAATGACTGATTTCTTTTTTTTTTTTCTTTTTTTTTATGAAATGAATGTACTATATTTTAGTTTGATAATGTTTTTATTTAATATTTTGAATATTTAGGGGACTTTATGGTACTAAATTATATTTACACTGTAGTTATAATTCATTTGTTCACTTTTTGAGCATTGACCTGAAATTTAAAGTTCCAACTTAAACTGTCATATATTTTTATTTAATTTTGATCTCTTTTCAAAGATGACACTTGGCAAATTATTGCTAAAGTGAAAAAAGTTAACTTAAAAAAAGTTACAGAAGTTTATGTTTATCATGAAAAATGCACAAAAATACTACTTTTAAATTTTTATATGAAATATATATTTTCAAAACCACATTTTACCCTAAAACTGCAAGAAAATCTAAGCCATAAATCTAAACAAGTTGTGTTCCAAATTTGAGCTTGATATCTCAAAAAATGTGCTTTCAGTAAGATTTTTCCTTTACGAATCATGTCCATGATTTTTTTTTTTTTTTTTGTTTGTTTGTTTGTTTGTTTTTTTGGGGTGTGTGTTCACATAGCCAGTGCCAAAGCCTTTACAAAGTTTTGTGCCATTCTGTTGAATTAAAAAATTCTAAAAAAAATAAATAAAATGTTTTTGTCAAAAATGACCAAAGAGCACCAGAGGGTTAAACAACTCATTTCTGAAGAGACTTCAGAAGAATCCCAGCATCAGAACCAGTGGATGGTTTATTTTTTAATGGCATCATGGATCACATAGGTGGATTATATGTTTGTTCGGAGCATTTGCATGCCTTTACGTGCACATGAACTTTAATGACATCCCATTCTTAATCCGTAGGGTTTAATGTGGAGTTGGCCCACCCTTTGCAGCTATAACAGCCTCAACTCTTTTGGGAAGGCTTTCCACAAGGTTTAGGAGTGTGTTTATGGGAATTTGTGACCATTCTTCTAGAAGCGTATTTGTGAGGTCAGACAGTGATGTTGGCGAGAAGGCCTGGCTCACAGTCTCCGCTCTAATTCATCCAAAAGGTCTTGTATCGGGTTGAGGTCAAAGGACTCTGTGCAGGCCAGTCAAGTTCCTCCTCACCAAACTCGCTCATCCATGTCTTTATGGACCTTGCTTTGTGCACTTGGTGCACAGTCATGCTGGAAAACAGGGAAGGGGTCATCCCCAAACTGTTCCCACAAAGCTGGGAGCATGAAATTGTCCAAAATGTCTTGATATGCTAAAGCATTAAGAGTTGCCTTTCACTGGAACTAAGGGGCCAAACCCAACCCCTGAAAAACAACCCCACACCATAATCCCCCTTCCACCAAACTTTACACTTAGCACAATGCAGTCAGGCAAGTACCGTTCTCCTGGCAACCACCAAACCCAGACTCGTCCATCGGATTGCCAGACAGAGAAGCGATTTGTCACTCCAGAGAACATGTCTCCACTGCTTCTAGAGTCCAGTGGCGGCATGCTTTACACCACTGCATCTGACTCTTTGCATTGCACCACACTTGAATTCACTGAGCTTCTAAGAGCAACCCATTCTTTCACAAATGTTTGTAGAAACAGTCTGCATGGTGCTTGATTTTATACACCTGTGGCCATGGAAGTGACTGGAACACCTGAATTCAATTATTTGGAGGGGTGTCCCAATACTTTTGGCAATATACAGTAGTGTGTGTGTATATATATATATATATATATATATATATATATATACACACATATGGAAAAATCTACAGTTTATCCTTGGAAGAAGACACAAGTAGTGTTCAAACCAGAGATGTTAGGGTCTTGGACTGTGCTCAGATTTGCTAAAACACAACAATCAAAAGTCCTCACAGTCCTCACCTCAGTTAGCCTATGCTAGATCAAATCTTGAAAATCACAGACAGGCGTGCTTACCAGTCCTGTAGTCGAGTGTAGCAGAATGTTAAAATGTGCTGTCACATCAACATTTCCAGCCAAGGCTTTGACGTGAACGCCTTTTGGGGCATCCATGCTGAGAGAGCGTGTTGGAGACTCCAGTCTTAAATGATAGGGGAATGCATAGTTACTGAACAGTGCAATACATCGTTTAGACACAAGATGGCCACAAAATACTCTCAAATTCAACAGTTTGATTCATACATGGAAATTGGAAGGAAACTGCATGACTGTGGCCATTGTATCTGGGAAAGTCATTTTTGAAGAAGAAAAAGAATTAATCTTTTGTTGACAACCAGATGCCTCTGTCAATGTGACTCAGGTCTTAGTCATCAAAGATCACAGCTGGTTAATGCCCTGTTGGAAACTTCTATAAAAGTTATTTATACTTAGTACAATTACTTTTAATGGGCTGACATTTTTAAGCAAGAATGTTTTCAAGAAAAAAACAAAGAAATATACCAGCATATGCAGAGACAAAATTGGAGCAACATATAAAAATCATTTATTTTAAAGTTTTTAAGCTAGTTAGCTTTATTTTGTAAAGTAATGTGTATAGGCAATCTGTATGGGAAGAGATAATGCTATTAATTATTTAGTGTATACTTACTTCAGCTCTTTGTTGAGTACTGCTTTGACCAGAGGAGTCCTAACAGAATGCTCAAAGACAGCGCCCTCTGGACCTGCCCAAACATATATATATTTTTGTGCCATTACTTTTCTGCATTGTGACATTTTTTCCAATGACATTATTTTTCAGTTAAATTCAGCATATATTTAAGGTAGTGCAATGAATACTACATTCATGCATAAGCAATGAACAATTTAATAAAAAAAAAATTTCACATTACAGTAATGAGACTTGACATGGAAATTTGCTAAATTGGCATAAAAAAAAAAAATCAATAATAGAAAATAACCTAAAGGTCCTGAAACAGCCTTCATTCTTTAAAATATAATTCCTTCTTTTGATTTTGGGGTGAAAAATGAACTAAAAAAATGGTCTTCTTGGCAGGTTTCATGAAATTCACCTAAGCAGAACAAAAATCGAAATAGCTTTAGGCTAGTTTGGATGAAGTATTAATATTTAATCTAGTGTGTAAACCCATTATGAATGATGAAATACCGGATATGTGTTGTTGAGGCCAGAGCTGTTGATTACAAAATCTCAGTTTTAACCACTGTGTTAAAGTGACTGTTTCATATGTTCAAATATACTAACTGGGCTCTTCATACATATTAATAAATATTTGCAGTAAGTAACACAATAAAGTACACAATTTACTTCCTATCATTATAACAATACTCACACATAGCAGATCATCTTTTTCTGCACATTATACAGGTCTTCTTTCAGGCTCACCTGTTACACGGAGCTTTCCTTTTCCCACAACGGCTCCATTTCCATCTGCATAAAATAAATTTTCATCATGGTTTGAGCTGATGTTGAAGTGTTGGCCAAAACCCTCAGCCTGACTGGGACCTGAGAACAGAAACAGATGAGGAGAGAATGTAGACTGACATCACACTTTTTACCAAAAGACAGACATTTATTATCATTAAATATCCAGTTTCTCTCCTAAATATGTCACATTATGAATGTAAAATAGGTTGTGAATGCTGTTTCATGTTGCAGCTGTGCAGCTGTGCTCTTAACTCATGCATGTTCTGTGTGACCCACTTCATTAAACAGAAAATCATCAACCAATAAATGTTTCTTATGTCTCGTACCTACGGACAAACTTCCTGTTACGTCACCATTGGCATTGCGAGCGTTGAGAGTAACATTTTCAGAGGAGTGCAGCAGAAGAGCTGAATCCTGTTATGAAGAGAAGAATGAGCAGAATAGTTAACTAAATCTATCTATCTATCCATCCATCCATCTATCTATCTGTCTATCTATCTATCTGTCTGTCTGTCCATCCGTCTATCTATTTATCTATCTGTCCGTCCGTCCATCCATCTGTCTATCTACAGTGGGTTACAGGAAAGTATTCAGACCCCCTTAAATTTTTCACTCGTTGTTTTATATTGCAGCCATTTGCTAAAATCATTTAAGTTCATTTTTTTTCCTCAATTAATGTACACACAGCACCCCATATTGACAGAAAAAACACAGAATTGTTGACATTTTTGCAGATTTATTAAAAAAGAAAAACTGAAATATCACATGGTCCTAAGTATTCAGACCCTTTGCTCAGTATTTAGTAGAAGCACCCTTTTGATCTAATACAGCCATGAGTCTTTTTCGTCAAGATGCAACAAGTTTTTCACACTTGTATTTGGGGATCCTCTGCCATTCCTCCTTGCAGATCCTCTCCAGTTCTGTCAGGTTGGATGGTAAACGTTGGTGGACAGCCATTTTTAGGTCTCTCCAGAGATGCTCAATTGGGTTTAAGTCAGGGCTCTGGCTGGGCCATTCAAGAACAGTCACGGAGTTGTTGTGAAGCCACTCCTTCGTTATTTTAGCTGTGTGCTTAAGGTCATTGTCTTGTTGGAAGGTAAACCTTCGGCCCAGTCTGAGGTCCTGAGCACTCTGGAGAAGGTTTTCGTCCAGGATATCCCTGTACTTGGCCGCATTCATCTTTCCCTCGATTGCAACCAGTCGTCCTGTCCCTGCAGCTGAAAAACACCCCCACAGCATGATGCTGCCACCACCATGCTTCACTGTTGGGACTTTATTGGACAGGTGATGAGCAGTGCCTGGTTTTCTCCACACATACCGCTTAGAATTAAGGCCAAAAAGTTCTATCTTGGTCTCATCAGACCAGAGGATTATGGAGGCCACTGTGCTCTTAGGAACCTTAAGTGCAGCAGAAATTTTTTTGTAACCTTGGCCAGATCTCTGCCTTGCCACAATTCTGTCTCTGAGCTCTTCAGGCAGTTCCTTTGACCTCATGATTCTCATTTGCTCTGACATGCACTGTGAGCTGTAAGGGCTTATATAGACAGGTGTGTGGCTTTCCTAATCAAGTCCAATCAGTATAATCAAACACAGCTGGACTCAAATGAAGGTGTAGAACCATCTCAAGGATGATCAGAAGAAATGGACAGCACCTGAGTTAAATATATGAGTGTCACAGCAAAGGGTCTGAATACCATGTGACCATGTGATATTTCAGTTTTTCTTTTTTAATAAATCTGCAAAAATGTCAACAATTCTGTGTTTTTCTGTCAATATGGGGTGCTGTGTGTACATTCATGAGGAAAAAATGAACTTAAATGATTTTAGCAAATGGCTGCAATATAACAAAGAGTGAAAAATTTAAGGGGGTCTGAATACTTTCCGTACCCACTATATCTATCTATCTATCTATCTATCTATCTATCTATCTATCTATCTATCTATCTATCTATCTATCTGTTTACTCTTACCTCTCTGGAGTGGATTTCCTGGGCATAGAGAGGGAACAGGAAGTCTGATTCTCCCTCCAGTCTCAGCCCATCTGCATTGACTTGCAGGTATCCCATGCCTTCCTGATAACACAGAGAGCTTTCTCAGCTTTCAGAATCTAAATATGGATTCATATTTCTATTAAAAATTAATTAAATATGTGATCTAAAGTGCTTTGTGTAAAGTCATCTTACTGTATTGAACCACATAACTCGCAGGATCCAGATTGTAAGGGCAAAGTTCACCACCAGGATGATCAAGAGAAGCAGAACAAACAGATAGAGGCAGCGTTTCCGCCAGCCGTAGATGCCGATCATGTAGATGTACTCAGAGACTGAAGACAGGGCCCCAGAGTCATCTGTGGTGGTGAGGTACTGCTCACGCACCATCTGCCAGTGAAGATTAGTGGTTAACTACTCATTATTAGACAAGAATGATTGATTGAATAATATTTCATGCAACTATTTCAAAATGTAAAACTACAATTCATGAAAGTACACATGAAATTTTACAACCTGAACTAAAAAGTCTAATTTCATTAAAAAGTCTAATTATCTGATACTTTAAGAAACGTATTAACCTTGACACACCCTGATTTTTGTTCTGTATGTTTGTTCACAGCATATGACTTTAATTTGTTAAAGTTTTTCAAATATTAATAAGCATTGAGGCAGTTTTGAACCAAAACTTTTTAATTCTTAAAAGGTTAGTTCATGCAAAAATGAAATTTCTGTCATTAATTACTCACTCTCATGTCGTTCCACACCTGTAAGACCTTCATTCATCTTTGAAACACAAATTAAGATATTTTGGATGAAATCCGAGAGGTTTTTTATCTTCCATTGAAAGCAACAAATTTACCGTCATTCAAGGTCCAGAAAAGTAGTAAAAATATCTTTAAAATAATCAGTGGTTCAAACTTAATGTTATGAAGTGACGAGAATACTTTTTGTGTGCAAAAACAAAACAAAAATAATGACTTTATTCAACAATTTTCCTCTTCCCTGTCAGTCTGTTATGCAGTTGGCACAGTGCTGCGTTTCCGTGTTTACGTCAGAACGCCGACTCATTATTGGCCGGCTCCTGCGTCAGCATGACACGCATGCATCGTGCTGCTCACATGAACAGCATCAATACTGAGTCATCATTCTGACGTAGAACCTGGAAGCGCTGCAACGAAAATAGCGTAGCAGAATCACAGAGGAGTTCAATAAAGTGGTTATTTTTGTTTTGTTTTTGCACACAAAAAGTATTCTCGTCACTTCATATTAAGGTTGAACCACTGTAGTCACGTTGACTATTTTAACGATGTTTTTACTACATTTCTAGACACTGAATACTGTAATTTTGTTGCTTTCAATTGACAATAAAAAAACCTCTTGGATTTCATCAAAAAATATCTTAATTTGTGTTCTGAAGATGAACGAAGGTCTTACGGGTGTGGGTAACGACATGAGGGTAAGAAATGAATGACAGAAATTTAATTTTTGGTGAACTAACCCTTTAATACCATGTGTAAATGAGGCCTCTAAGTATGCAGTATGCTTGAGCATGCTAGCAAAGACTTGATATACAAAGACGCTTGTACTCATATGACTTATGAATGGGAAAAAGTGCAATCCGCAACATGGCAGAATAAGTCCCGCCTTCTAAATAAAATAGTTTCAATTTCATTACTCCAGTCATCAGTTTCACATGATCCATGAACAAGCATCCCTGTTGAATAAAAGTATTCATTTCTTTCAAAAAGGAAAATCTTATTGACCTAAACTTTTGAACAGTTGTAGTGCATGCTTAAAAACCACTCAGAACACCTTAGCAACTGTTTAACTTGTATCCAGCCTAGCACCAGCCTCAAATGTATTTGATAAAATGTAAATCTCATTATATATGCTGATCTGTCAAAACAGTGATCTTTGAGAAACAGATTTTGTCAGAGGAGTGCTGTAAGTAGCACAGCATTTACTTTGAGTGAACATGCTACTGTAAGATGAAGGAAAAACTGAAACAGCCTTCATGTCTCCCCGTGGTAATTCAGCCAAACATTCCTTGGGTTTGGACTTGAGTGATCCAATTCCTCCCTACTCCCATTCAAAACATAATTACCAGCCAGTAATTAAACATTTATATGATATCAATGGCTGCAGAGGATCAGTAAAGTCCTACAAGAAAGTAAACATCTTGACTCCACAAGTTGCTCACAGACAGCCTCACTCTTTCTCTCTCGGTCTCCCTCTGGACTTTTTTCCATTAACCCACCCTACTGATGCTCTTTCACTGTTTCCAGCCTCATCTAAGCTGCCAAGAGAAGAAATTACAGCAGAACACTGCCTTTCCAAGCCACCGGAGTCTGACTTTGTTTTTAACAGAGATTCCGAGATCCTTGTGGTGTCAAAGCCGGACCTGATCAAATATCAAGAGAAGCCAGGAAGATTGAGCTGGCGTGATATTGCGCTTGTTTCTGTGGAGTTCTGCTGGAGGATAAACAGTTATGAGGTGGGAAAACCAGTTCTCTGAGGAGACCAGATAAGAGCTTGTGGAGAGAGGCTGTGGGCAAACATAACAAGCTGTATGAAGTTCTCCCTACTCAGTCTAATCTTGCAGTCTGCATAACTCCAGCGCGCCGTAATGCCTCAGCCCTCTAAAAATAGGTCCCAGGACTGTGCTCTCATTTTAAAGGGGAAAAACAGCCAAAGTGTCTGAAATAATGATCAGAGCGCAAACATTATGACTGAGAATTTATATTTGCAACATCAGAAGTCCAACTATTTCTTAATTTCAATGGCTTATGTTATTATTTTGACAACATGAAAAAGGGATAAAGATACAGTGCTGTGCAAAAGTAAGCGCACCCCATGAAAAATTGTATTTTTTAACATGTGTGGCCGTTTTGATACATACATGGATAACATTAATGACACAACAATGTATTAACAAACGTATATTGTGATTATAAACAGCTTTCATTCATTTTTATCTCTAACAATTCCACATTTACAGGTCATTCAAACATTGTTAGTGATGAGAAACGAGATTAATACTTTAAAAATCAAGCCAGGAGTCAAACTTCACTAAAAAAATAAGAGTTGAACTTAAAGTGTGTCTTACCCTTGCTGTGTTAGTGTGATCGACACTCCTCTGTAGGCTCAGATCTGCTTGTGTTACGCAGCAGAGCTGGAGTCCTCCGATCCGTCTGTCTGTCAAACCCTCAACAGCTGCCTTCCATAAATCTGATTCTGGATCAGCCTCAGCGCGGACACCAACCAAACTTCCTCTCAGGATCTCACATATCGTTCAGAGGTCTCTACACCTCGCGTTACGCAAATGCGAGACTTTAATGATCACTTGAGAGTGGATTCATTAGCGAGACTCATAAACACCAGTAGCTGGTTGTGTTGATTCTCAGGGAGGGACGGGAGGAAGGGTAGAGCGCGCGGGAAGAAGGAAAAAATGACTGTCAAGAGAGAATTACAGAGCATTTTCTGCACTTGTTTGACTTTTATGATGTGAGTCACTTTCTAAGCACGAGCTCCGGATAGGAAACTAAAGTTAGAGCCTTCGCTCACTGAGAATCTGCTTGTTGGACAGCGAGTCTTGCATAGCCTACACACTAAAACAGGTCGGAGTATTAATAGTTGTGTCTCTCTGCCAGAAACAGCGGCTTCAGGCGTGTTATGCGCTTAGCTTTGTGTTGTATATCTTAAATAGTTTGCGTAGTTTAAGAGAATATTACACGTATACTGTAATGATAACTCTGCAGATCTTTAAATTAAATTCAGTTGTATTAAAATTGAGGCCGTACAAAGTATTAAATATCTTAAATGGTATAAGAAAAGTCTTAATTATCATTTGAAGAGGTCTTAAATTTGATGACAGATGTTTATATCATACTCGTCGCATTTCTAAAAAGCGCAGCTGCGTTGTATAGGCCTACAGGAGTCACCAGGGTAACTGCTATATTTCTGCTATTCCCATAGACTGTAAAAAGCTCCATACTGACAGAGAGTGAAACTGCATTTCCATTCATCCGGTGGATCTAAAAAAAAAAAGCTAGCATTCTAAAAATCTAAACAATTATAATTATGAGATAAGCATATTATAATGATTTCTGAAGGATTATGTGACACTGAATATACCCTTTTCAACATCTGTATTTTTTACCATCCACTGGGTGAAAATCATAAGTTTGATCATAGGTCTGCTTAAAAAAATATTAGTACACATCTCTTCAATGCCCTTATAAATGTATATCTGTATATTCTATAGTCTATATTCTATATTCTATATTTATACATTTTTCCATTCATCCTAATGACAAAAACTGTTCAAATCAACCTGAACTCACCCAAGTGTACGCATCCTGATATGGGTCATTAATGACAATGGAAATAAAGCATTCTAATAATAATCTAATCTAATAATAATTTTTAAAAATATATATAATAATTTATCATTTTGACTCCTTATATTTCAGCCTTTAATATTTTTTTTCAGAAAAAGAAATGTCTATAATATACAGTCAAACCAAATTTATCCAGACACCTTGAACATTTCATTCATTAATATAGTTAATTCACTATAGTTTAAAAAAAATGTAATAAAATATGACAAGATCTCAGAGTTAAGCTGTGTCAGAAAAAGTTAATCTTAATTATGTCAGATAAAACTTAAGAAAAACATGGTCAGGTCAAAGTGTCTGAATAATTTTTGGTTCCATGTTTTATCAATTTTACTGGTCCACTGTATGAAGAATTTTTGGGTATAATATGTCGCAGTTTACTTTATTTTGCTATCCTCACTTACATAAATGGACTATAGTGTCCTGCACTCACTAGTAAAAATATATCAAAAATATCAAAAATGTATAATAATCAAAAATGTGAATAATTTTTTGGTTTGACTCATATATATATATATATACAGTACTGTGCAAAAGTCTTAGGCACGTCAGTATTTTCACCCCCCAAAAAAGGTTTTAAGCCAGTTATTTATATCTTTTGCTGTAGTGTGTCAATAGGAAATATCCGTTCACATTTCCAAACATTAATTTTGCCATTAATTGTAATAATCCAGTGAGATTTCTGAATACACAAGGAGCCTGACAACAGCCGGTGCTCCACACAGTGATCTGATCTCACCATCATCAAATCTGTCTGTGATTACATGAAGAAACAGATGAAACTGAGACAAACTAAATCCAGGAGAACTGTGGCCGTGTCTCTAAGATGCTTGAAGAAACCTGCCTGCAAAGATACAGTACTGTGAAGAATTTTAGGCACTTGTGTAAAAATGCTGTAAAGTGAGGATATTTTTAAAAAATACTTTTATAAATAGATTTTATTTATCAATTAACTTATATTAACTAAATCAAAATAATATTTTGTGTGACCACCCTTTGCATTTAAAACAGCTCTTGTCCAGGTACACTTTGGCATCATTTTTCAGGTAGCTTTGGAGGCAGGTTTCTTAAAATCTCTTGGAGACACGGCCACAGTTCTCCTGGATTTAGTTTGTCTCAGTTTCATCTGTTTCTTCATGTGATCACAGACGGATTCAATGATGGTGAGCTCTGATCTCTATGTGGAGCACCAGCTGTTATCAGTCTTATTGTGTATTGAAAAATCTCACTGGATTATTACAATTAATGGCAAAATGAATGTTTGGAAATGTGAACGGATATTTCCTATTGACACACTACAGCAAAAGATATAAATAACTGGCTTAAAACCTTTTTTGGGGGGTGAAAATACTGACGTGCCTTAGACTTTTGCACAGTATATGTACATTCATTTTTAAGGGCAGTGATAAGTGTGTACTAATATTTTTATAAACAAACTTATGATTTTCACATAGTGAATGGTAAAAAAAAATACACAAACGTTGAAGAGTCTTCAGTCTGATCTTAGAAATCATTATAATATGCCAATTTTGTACTCAAAAACATTTCTTATTATTATCAATGTTGAAAACATTTGTGCTGCTTCATATTTTTGTGTAAACCCAATATTTTGTGAATATGATACTTTTTTCAGGATGATGAATATAACATTCAAAAGAACAGCATTTATTTGAAATAGAAAACTTTTGTTACATTATAAATTATTGTCAATTTTGATCAATTTAATGCATCTATGCTGAATAAAAGTATTAAGCATCTGGAATTGATCAAATAAAAGTATCTTAAAAGGACGCTGATGGACAGCATGAGAAACTGCACTGTCAAAGCTTATGTTGGATTGTGCACATGCTGTGGCTCTTTCTGCATTAAGGGCGGAGGCAGAAGTGAGCAATGATAAGGCAAACAGCTGACCACATCCATCAATATCTGACCTCTGACTTCCCTCAGCCAGCAAAGACAATGACGGGTTTCATCTCACTTTTATTCACCATTCAAAGCTGTCTGTAGTAAACAGAATGTATAATAAAGACCTGACTAAGCCCAGTGTTGGAAATACTCTGTAGAAGGGAAATATCTGTACAGACTAAAGGGAAATGACTGTTTCTCGTAAATGTGTAAACAAGTAGAAAATTAGCAAAGAGCAAATGAAAATTTAACACAGAAAAAAAATGAATATCCACATAATTCCATACCTGAACATCTAAAGCTGAAGCTAAACCCTTTTTGGAGTTGAAACTTTAAAGTATACCAAAAGCACAGCCCTGACATTTTAAAATGTGAAAATAATGTATATTTCCAATTAGACAATAGCTTATATCCTCATTTTACAATCTTCACTGTGCATAAAATGTGCAAATTGTAACATAATTAGTTCTTAAACCAAAGTATATACTTCTAAAAAAAATAGGATGAATTCAGGATGATTGGGACACTTTTTCGCAGTCATCTCAATGGCAAAAAGTGTCCCAAATCAACCTGAATTCACTCTGGGTCATTAATGACATTAGATACAGTGGTGTGAAAAAGTGCAGCAGGACAGTGATCCAAAACACACCAGCAAGTCCACCTCTGAATGGCTGAAGAAAAACAAAATGAAGACTTTTGGAGTGGCCTAGTCAAAGTCCTGACCTCAATCCTATTGAGATGCTGTGGCATGACCTTAAAAAGGCGGTTCATGCTCGAAAACCCTCCAATGTGGCTGAATTTCAACAATTCTGCAAAGACAAGTGGGCCAAAATTCCTCCACAGCGCTGTAACAGACTCATTGCAAGTTCTCGCAAATGCTTGATTGCAGTTGTTGCTGATAAGGGTGGCCCAACCAGTTATTAGGTTTAGTGGGCAAGCACTTTTTCACACCATGTGGGTTTGGATTTTGTTTTCCCTTCATTTAAAAACTGCATGTTGTGTTTACTTGTGTTATCTTTATTAATATTTAAATTTGTTTGATGATCTGAAACATTAAAGTGTGACAAACATGCAAAAAAATAAAAAAAATCAGCACTTTTTCACACCACTGTATAGTCTGATATGCATTCTAACAATACTCTTGTTAAAAGTTCACTTACTTATATTATTATTTCCTAAGTAAACTCGTGTAAAATGTGATTTTCACAGGTTCTGGGTTTGTATTTTCAATAGGCCTATATCTGAAAAGTCGTTGACTTGGTCTTGCCTGGAGCTTCGAGTCTTTTGCATCATAAACAAGACCATTTAAAATCTTTACATAGGCTACTGAAGCTTACACTGATGCAAGAAAGTACTATAAGGCGTTATATAACTACTCATAACTGGGATTATTTGCATATTTCATTTAGATAGTTATATGTTCTGATAGTTCACCCTTTCCCACGAAAGTTTACATTGATGTGTCTCCAGAGGGCGCGTGAGAGCTCAGAAACACGAAACTCCTTTTAAACCATTTGCAGATTTTGTAAAAAAAAAAAAAAAAAAAAATTGCAGATTTTGTCACGTGTCTCCAACATTTGTACATCAAAACGTTAAAATAATAAATTAAATATTGGTAATTGAATTAAAAACTGAAATGGGCAAAAATGATTTAAAAAAAATCTTTATTATGTCACCAGAAACAACTGTTGTGATTAGTCCATCCTGATAGCGCTGAGGAAAGTAACAGATACCACGTGACGCCGCGTTTTTCTCACTCTGATCTGGATAATAATTTACAGCGTAATAGGAATCGATTAATGAATTACTTACTTTAAAATAAGATAATTATTACAGGAAATTATTGCTGGAAATAAAATATAAGCCTTAGCCAATCGCGGACATGGCTTTATGGGAAATGTATTTTTCCAAAAAAAAAAAAAAAAAACATTAATTCAACCCTTTACAAATGATAACACTATTGTTATAGTTTAAATATAATTTGTTGACGCGGTCTGCATGGTTTACGTGTTTATTTATTATTATTTTTTATTTTTTTACCCACGCCATAAAGTCACATGACTGCCCCGTTGACAGGAAGAAAATGGCGATCTTCAGTGTGTATGTTGTCAATAAGGCTGGTGGACTCATCTACCAGTACGATAATTATGTACCTCGAGCTGAAGTCGAAAAAACGTTTAGCTTTCCTCTTGATTTAGTTTTAAAGATTCACGATGAGAAGGTAGTTGTGTCATTCGGACAGCGGGACGGGATCAGAGGTGCGTGTTTATGTGTCTGCAAACCATCCCATGTATGAATGAATGTTTATAGGGCCATTCACTGCATTTCAACATCTGTTCTTATGAATCATATGAATTGTTTTCTTTTGTGCAGTCGGTCACGCGCTTCTCTCCATTAACGGAGTGGACGTGAACGGTAAGTACACGGCTGAAGGGAAGGAGATAGTTGAATATCTAAAAGATCCTGCCAACTATCCAGTGTCCATCAGATTCGGCCGACAGAGACTCTCATCCAATGAGAAACTCATGCTGGCCTCAATGTTTCACTCGTAAGTAGATTTCCTTAAATATTTCACCCATTTATTGTAATTCAATTTATTCAGACCTGTATGACTTGATTTCTTCATCCACGGACCAACACAAACTTGGGTAAAGTTGGTTTTATATTCGCACATTCGGACATCCGTATTCAATAGCCTTGTTAATCACACTACATTGGACATTCAGTGGACATTCACAAGTAAATATGCCATTAAAACAATACTTGCCTATTTTGATCGACTGTGAAAAATGTTGTAAGTTGACAATCGTTGGTTGTCAGTATCCTGTCGCTGCTTAAAATTCGCAAACATTAATTTATTGCACATTTATTGGAAAGTCTGAATTTATCAGAAGTCCGAATGTGCGAATATAAAACCAACTTTACCCAAGTCGCAAAACGGTCCATGTCATTAAACAAGGCTTAAATATCAAAGTTCTTTAGTGATATGCTCAGTAAATATGTATTATTATCAATGTTGAAAACAGTTGTGCTGCTTAATATGTTTGTGGAAACTGTTATGTTTTTTTCAGGATTCTTTGATGATTATAAAGTTCAAAAGAAAAGCATTAATTTAAAATAGAAATCCGTTGTATTATACATTTTTATACATCTTACTGACTTTAAATGTTTGAACAGTAGTGCAATATATAGACAAATCATCATCATCAGAAGCATAACAATCATAATAAACCCTTATGTATTTTAAAACTGACTTGTTTTTATTAGACGTGTCTTTTCCTGTCTTTTCTCAGGCTGTTTGCCATTGGATCACAGTTATCACCTGAAGTTGGCAGCTCTGGTATTGAAATGCTGGAGACGGATATGTTTAAACTGCACTGCTTTCAAACACTCACAGGTCTGTTTTCTCTTGTTGAAATGACAAAATGAAATGAAAGGTGCAGTTGGCGATTTCTGGCAATTTCAACCCAAACAAACACACACATCCCTTCATTGCCACCCCCAAAATCATGCAAAGTTGATGTCTGTTTATCATAACTGAAGCGAAGCAAAAATAATGCTTCCTGAAATTAAAGCAAAGATGATGAACAAGGAAGGACAAGAAATGAACACACATTACATATACAAGCAAGAGTTGGTTGTTAGCAGCTCCAGACAAACAATGACACTTAAAACTGTCCTGTTACTACAGCTAACATTACAACAACAGCATATCTTGGTTCTGTGAAATGGCAAAAACCAATATTACTCATGTATGGAGCAGAAACAACGCAACCTCGGCATCCGTTTTCAGGCCTTTCCGCTTCGGTCTCTCCAGTGCTGGAAAGCTTTTCTAAAGCTCTTGCCTAATCATAACCCTTCATCTGATCTTTTCTCTTTTGTAATGTCTCTCAGCTATCTCTCTTTCTACAGTCTTTCTTCAAATCTCCCTCTTGCTCTCTCTCTCTCTCCTCCCCCATCATGAGTGGACACGCCCCCTACGGCTGATTGGCTACAAGTGCGTTGTGCCGCTCTGTCTAATCCACTTTCAACAACGTTTCTCAGAAATCGTGTACTGCACCTTTAAAGGGGACCTATTATGCCCGTTTTACAAGATGTAAAATAAGTCTCTGATGTCCCCAGAGTGTGTATGTGAAGTTTTAGCTCAAAATACCCACAGATAATCTTTTATATCATGTTAAAATTGCCGCTTTTAGTGGTTGAGCAAAAACGCGCCGTTTCAGTGTGGTCCCTTTAAATGCAAATGAGCTGCTGCGCTCTGCCTAAGAGGGCGGAGCTTCACGAGCTGATTCTTCAATGTCAGGAGTAAGTCAGGACGCACTATAATGTCAGAAACTGCGAATATATGCTGCATGGAGATAGAACAGGTATAGTTTAGTTTAATTACGGTTATAACTTATATTGTCGTCTTGTTTTTATCCACTATATTAGTACAAGCTTGTTGTACCGTCCGAATGATGGCCAAAACTTTACAGATGAGTTTTTTTTTGTTTATTGTACTTCACACAAAAGATGAAGCGTCTGTTTTCACTATAAAAAATCTCTAAGAGCTTAATAAAACACAGTGCAAGTGCACATTAATATATTATCCATAAACTCTCTCTCTCTCCCTTGCATTATCATCAACATACACAGCAACGTACACAGAAACACTCATTACAACTAACAGTAAACAAATAAAGACCTTATGCCTTTTCGGATGGTGCTTAATAAACTGGTAAACTTTATATCCGTAAATCAACTCCGATGAACTGTAATAAAGTGCTCTCACCTTCATTACTGCCGTATCCAGTATCACTCTGGAGACTGTAAGCTTTGTACTGATCTATCCTTGAGTAAAACATTTTTAGCACAGTCTCTGTTTTGTATTGTCCCTTTGTATTGACATTCGTTCACAAAGCAGTCCGGTGTGAAATGATCCACACAGACATAAACGAATTTCGGTAGAATAGAGGGAGGTTTTTCTTGGAAAACCGAGTTAATCTACCTCGTCTTCAGCGGCTCAGATTTAGGGAGTAAATGAAGAGAGCTATGTGGATTAATCCATCCAGCTTCAGAACAATTGAAACGCTTGCGAGACATTCTCGTCAGTGCAGCAATGGCGGACTGTGTACAACTCGCTGTGAACTCGCTCAGGGGGGTTTTATGTTAGAAGGGCAGTGTCTATCAACATTCGTGGACAGGGCCTGTGGCGAATGTGATGTCACATCTGGAAACAGCTTGTTCTGAGACACTGCTTTTGATTTATGGGAATTAAAAAAAAAAGAGTGGGTGGATTTTTATCAATATAGGGTGGTTGTGTACACACACTGCCAACACACATTTATGTCCAAACACCATGCAAAAGTGAATTTTGCAAAATGGGTCCCCTTTAAATCATAGAATGAGTTGTTAATTTGGTGTCAAACAAAAACAGAGTGATTCTGACAGAACTTTTATTTTATTATTTTTGCAGGTATAAAGTTCATTGTATTAGCAGACCCTCGGCAGACTGGTATCGATGCCCTCCTAAGAAAGATTTATGAAATCTACTCAGACTTTGCACTGAAGAATCCATTCTACTCTTTAGAGATGCCTATCAGGTGTGTTTTTTTTACTATTACAAACATGTATTTTATAAGCTTTGCATGCAGTTCAATTTGATGCTAGTATCCACCAACAAGGTTGTGGAAATGCAAAACAAACAAAAAAAATAATGCATGATTTCTTTCAGATGTGAGCTTTTTGACCAAAACCTAAAGAATGCTCTGGAAGTAGCAGAGAAAGCTGGGACATTTGGACCCGGATCCTGAACTGGACTTGCTTTGAGTGTTCGTCCACCTGACACGATCTCCAGAAGTTCTGCAGTCAGACTTGTCCCGAGAAATGTTTGGGTTGCTGGCATTTCCATCCTTTCCAGACTTTTTCTTCAAGCTTGAATGATTTAAGTCAGTTTAAGACCACTATAACTGGTTCTTTTATGTTTCTTTTTGAAATTAAGCCCCAAAATGAGACATAACCTTTGTAAATAATGTACATGGACAGTTAAGTTTGTAATGTGATCTTGTGCAGAACTTCTAAACAAGATGGAGGAGCTTAACATGCTCAGTACATTTTGTTGAGAGATTTTTATTGCCGTCTATTCAAATGAAATGAAATTTACATGTAATTTGCGTTCTGTTAACAGAATATGAAAAGTCTACTGTAACTTGGATCCATTTCGGTCCAATAGTTGCTTAAGTTTAAAAGAAGGTCAATCAGTGATATCAGGAATCTGTAAATCTTAAATGTTTTATTTATATAAACTCATTTCATTGTGCTATTAAACATTCACGTGAGATAACTAACAGTTAGGTCACATTTTTTTTTTATCATCATACACATTTATGATTTTGTAATATACAGATACAGAGGTAGGACCAGTTAAAGCTCTGAAACGGATGAAAAGTTCAAGAAATAAATTTCTGATTTAATGGCAGTGTTTTTAAAAACCACTGAAGAAATGGCTTAAACATGCCTTAATAAACAATTAATTAATACATTCTGCAATGTAAGTGTTGAGTAAACAGAACGATGTAAAATACTGTCATCCGTTTTTAAAATGAACAGAATAAATAACATGTGCTTCTGAAACATGGTATCATATTTTGTACACTGGTAAAAAATATAATGTGATATCTTGGGAATAGATATCCACAGTGAATTCATCCATATTTCATAAACACAAAAGTTTTGCATTTTGCCCTTTATACCGTATTTTAAAAACTAGTTAAAAGACATTTAAATACTCTGTTTAGTCAGCCTTCTTGGGTACGCTTCCCATCTTGGTGCGTATATTTCGAAACAAGAAATATCCAACTGTGGTGACAGTACAAGTTATCTCTGCTACCCAGAATGCTGTGTTCCAGCCATAGTGTTTAGCAATGGTGCCAAATGGCAACCCTGAGAGGAATCCACCAACTGCCGGAAAATAAACACAAAAACACATTAGTATTCTTTGAAATGGGCAACTGGCTAACATTTTTTCTAATGGTAAGAGAACAAACTTGTCTAAAAACAACTATGAAATAAATTGAGAAGATGGTTACCGTTTGCCATTAGGGCAACGATGGCATGAGAGGTTCCACAGTAGTTCGATGGAGCGCTTTCATTCGCAAGAACTCCAAACAAGGCTATCGGTCCATAGGAGGAAAAGCCAAAAGCAGCACCCAACAAAAGAATCCAGACCTGTGTGTTAAATTATAATGAAACCAATACATTACAGACCCCATAAACACAGTTTTGTCACATTAAACAATGTGAAGACACTGAACGTACGTTTGAGCTGTGTGCTGTAACAGTAGTGCGGAAGAGGTACATGGAGACGCACATCCCAGCCATCATGGAGAGCAAGAGCCCATGGCGAGGGTTTCCATACAGACGCAATCCATGCTGCAAATACAAGAAAAAAAATATCCACCACTTTATTTACACTGCTGTTCAAATGTTTGAGGTCAGTAAGAGAGTAATACTTTTATTAATCAAGGACACATTAAATTGATCAATAGTGACAGTAAACACTTAATAAATGCTGTTGTTTTGAACTTTGTATTCATCAAAAAATCCTGAAAAATAAATTGTGGTTGTACTTTATGGCTCATGGTTTGTCGTGCATGGTATTTGGATTTCATATAAATAGATTTTGGAGGTATAAACTCACCTTTGCCACGGCCCTGTCTGACAGGAATCCTGCAGCTAAACTACCCAGCAGTCCTCCCATCTCCAGGGCACTCATGAAGGAACTGCCTGTGAAAATCAGCAGCAATACGCAACTTTTAGAACTGAAAAAATTCTTAATTCAAAAAAGCTGCCTCTTTCTATGGAAGCTGGTTTCTGCAATAGAATTAAAACATAAAAAAGTAATTGCAAATTTTTATCTCACAATTCTGACATTTTTTCCTCATAAGTCTGAGTTTACATCTCATAATTCTGACTTTTTCCTCATAAGTTTGAGTTTACATCTCATAATTCTGACTTTTCCCTCATAAGTTTGAGTTTACATCTCATAATTCTGACTTTTTTCCCTCATAAGTCTGAGTTTACATCTCACAATTCTGACTTTTCCCTCATAAGTCTGAGTTTACATCTCACAATTCTGACTTTTCCCTCATAAGTCTGAGTTTACATCTCACAATTCTGACTTTTCCCTCATAAGTCTGAGTTTACATCTCGCAATTCTGACTTTTCCCTCATAAGTCTGAGTTTACATCTCATAATTCTGACTTTTTCCTCATAAGTCTGAGTTTACATCTCATAATTCTGACTTTTCCCTCATAAGTCTGAGTTTACATCTCACAATTCTGAATTTTCCCTCATAAGTCTGAGTTTACATCTCACAATTCTGACTTTTCCCTCATAAGTCTGAGTTTACATCTCATAATTCTGACTTTTCCCTCATAAGTCTGAGTTTACATCTCACAATTCTGACTTTTCCCTCATAAGTCTGAGTTTACATCTCGCAATTCTGACCTTTCCCTCATAAGTCTGAGTTTACATCTCGCAATTCTGACTTTTTTCCTCATAATTCTGAGTTTACATCTCGCAATTCTGACTTTTTTCCTCATAAGTCTGAGTTTACATCTCGCAATTCTGACTTTTCCCTCATAAGTCTGAGTTTACATCTCATAATTCTGACTTTTCCCTCATAAGTCTGAGTTTACATCTCGCAATTCTGACTTTTTTCCTCACAAGTCTGAGTTTACATCTCATAATTCTGACTTTTCCCTCATAAGTCTGAGTTTATATCTTGATATTCTGACTTTTTCCCTCATAAGTCTGAGTTTACATCTCATAATTCTGAGTTTACATCTCATAATTCTGACTTTCCCTCATAAGTCTGAGTTTACATCTTGCAATTCTGACTTTTTTCCTCATAAGTCTGAGTTTACATCTCATAATTCTGACTTTTCCCTCATAAGTCTGAGTTTACATCTTGCAATTCTGACTTTTTTCCTCATAAAGTTTGAGTTTACATCTCATAATTCTGACTTTTCCCTCATAAGTTTGAGTTTACATCTCGCAATTCTGACTTTTCCCTCATAAGTCTGAGTTTGCATCTCATAATTCTGACGTTCCCTCATAAGTCTGAGTTTACATCTCGCAATTCTGACTTTTCCCTCATAAGTCTGAGTTTGCATCTCATAATTCTGACGTTCCCTCATAAGTCTGAGTTTACATCTTGCAGTTCTGACTTTTTTCCTCATAAGTCTGAGTTAACATCTCATAATTCTGACTTTTCCCTCATAAGTCTGAGTTTACATCTCACAATTCTGACTTTTCCCTCATAAGTCTGAGTTTACATCTCGCAATTCTGACTTTTCCCTCATAAGTCTGAGTTTGCATCTCATAATTCTGACGTTCCCTCATAAGTCTGAGTTTACATCTCATAATTCTGACTTTTCCCTCATAAGTCTGAGTTTACATCTCGCAATTCTGACTTTTCCCTCATAAGTCTGAGTTTACATCTCATAATTCTGACTTTCCCTCATAAGTCTGAGTTTACATCTTGCAGTTATGACTTTTTTCCTCATAAGTCTGAGTTTACATCTCATAATTCTGACTTTTCCCTCATAAGTCTGAGTTTACATCTTGCAATTCTGACTTTTTTCCTCATAAAGTTTGAGTTTACATCTCATAATTCTGACTTTTCCCTCATAAGTTTGAGTTTACATCTCGCAATTCTGACTTTTCCCTCATAAGTCTGAGTTTACATCTCATAATTCTGACTTTCCCTCATAAGTCTGAGTTTACATCTTGCAATTCTGACTTTTTCCTCATAAGTCTGAGTTTACATCTCGCAATTCTGACTTTTCCCTCATAAGTCTGAGTTTACATCTCGCAATTCTGACTTTTCCCTCATAAGTTTGAGTTTACATCTCGCAATTCTGACTTTTCCTCATAAGTCTGAGTTTACATCTCACAATTCTGACTTTTCCCTCATAAGTCTGAGTTTACATCTCATAATTCTGACTTTCCCTCATAAGTCTGAGTTTACATCTTGCAATTCTGACTTTTTTCCTCATAAGTCTGAGTTTACATCTCGCAATTCTGACTTTTCCCTCATAAGTCTGAGTTTACATCTCACAATTCTGACTTTTCCCTCATAAGTCTGAGTTTACATCTTGCACTTCTGACTTTTCCTTCATAAGTTTGAGTTTACATCTTGCAATTCTGACTTTTTTCCTCATAAGTTTGAGTTTACGTCTCACAATTCTGACTTTTTCTGGGTTTACATCTCACAGTTTTGCAATTGTGAGATATAAGAAGAAAAAGAAAAAGTCAGAATTATGTGATAAAATTAAACAATTACCTTTATTATTCATTTTTATTGCATTGAGGAAACAAGCTTCCATACCTTTAAAACCCTCATTAGATCACATCTGAAGCCTACACTGAAGCCTAAAAACCAAATACTTTGGACTACACACAGTACCCATTAGTGCTGACTGGCCCTTGTCCTGGATGAGGAAAAGTTGCCCCCAGTCAGTGTAAGCAGTCTTCACCCCAAACACCACCAGGTAGCCAAACGACAACACCCACAGATAGGGAGAAAAGATGAACTCTTTGAAGGTGCTTTCATTTTTGCTGGAGCCTGAAATCAAAGGTAGAGACCAGATGGATCAAATGTACAACTGTTATTGGAGGACAGACAGAAAAGTCTATTAGTTCAAAACATGTGACCTTCGACAGAAAAAAACATGAATTAACACACAGACACAGTAAAACACACCCCTTTGTACTCTGTTTTGGTCCAATAGTTCATACTTCAAAGAACTATCGAAGTGAAACCTTTTATCTAATGCAGACTTCCACAATGTCATAGAACAGAAATGACCTATATAAGTAAAACCAGTCATAGCAAACACAACTAACTGAGTAAGGAAATCAAGACAACAGCAATTCCCAACTCATTTTAATTCCTGATATAAAATGCACATGCATGTGGATTGTGAAGTCTTCGTACCTCCTTTCCCTTTCTTTGCACCAACTTCAATATTTGGCAGGCCAACGTCACTGGGCTCATTTCGGATAATGAGCAGACAGAAGATAGACATGACCACACAGGTCAGGCCAGAGATGGACAGCGTGGACCTCCAGCTGTAGCTTTGAGCCATCAGTGTGGCAATTATAGGCCCCAGACCCCCAGCCAAATTCATACTACAGGACAGCACTGCCCACCAGGTCCCAAACTGAGATGGCTCAAACCACTATTGAAACAAATAAATCAATTTATTTCACATGTAGTGCTGAATCTGAAATATATAGATATTATATAAAGTACACTGCAGTTTTAAAAAAAAAAAATACTTTTTTTTTAGCAAGGATGCATTAAATTGATCAAAAGTGACAATAAGTGAAATGTATAATATTGCAAAAGCTTTCTGTTGTACAATAAGTTTCCATTTGTTAACATTAGTTAACATGAACTAACAATAGTAAATACTTCTAAAGCATTAATCAATCTTAGTTAATGTTAATCTCAACATTTACTAACGCATTATTAAAATCAAAAGTTTATCGGTTAATATTATTTAGTGGACTTGAGCTACCAATGAACAGTTTTTGTAAAATTTTACGTCTATTTCAAGTAAACGCTGTTCTTTTGAACTGGTCTTTCATCAAAGAATCCTGAAAAAAAAAAATTATCAATCTTTCCAAAAAAAATATGAAGCAGCACAACAGTTTTCAACATTTATAATAATCATAAATGTTTCTTGAGCTCTAAAGCAGCATATGTGACCCTAGACCACAACACCAGTCATAAGGGTCAATTTTTTTTAAATTGAGATATATACATTATCAGAAAGCTGATTAAATAAGCTTTTCATTGATGTATGGTTTGTTAGGATATGGCAATATTTGTCCGAAATACCACTATTTGAAAATCTGGAAAGTTGTCCAAATGAAGTCCTTAGCAATGCATATCTATACACAAAAATACATTTTTGATATATTTACGGTAGGAAATTTACAAAATATCTTCATGGTACGTGATCTTTACTTATTATCCTAATGATTTTTGGCATAAAAGAAAAATCAATAATTTTGACCCATACAATGTATTGTTGACTGTTGCTACAAATATACCCGTGTGACTTATGACTGGTTTTGTGGTCCAGGGTCACATATTAGAATGATTTCTAAAGGATCATGTGACACTAAAGACTGAAGTAATGATGCTGCAAATTCAGCTTTGCATCACAGAAATCATTTAAATTATAATATATTTGATATTTGATAATATTACTGTTTTTACTGTATTTTTGATCAAATAAATGCAGCCTAGGTGAGTATATGAGAACTTCTTTCAACTTTTGAACCATTTTTGGTTCCCAAAGTACCTTTCAGTGAACAGTTAAAAGAACCATTTTTCCTTAGTATGAAGAACATTTAATATTCTGAAGAACCCTTTTCCTCTATAAAGAACCTTTTGTGCAATTGAAAGGTTCTATAGATGTTAAAGGATCTTCATGGAACCACTGATGCCAATAAAGAACCTGTGTATATATTTCTATGTACAATGCAAGTCCATAGAATACAGGAAACGGACCCATACCTTGCGTAGTACTTTTGCACATGGTGGCCATCCTAGACCCTGACCCAGTCCATTCAGAAACCACAGGCCTGAAAACACCACCACCGAGGAGGACTGAGAGAAAACCACGTTGATGCCGCCAACCATAAACAGCCCAATAGAGAAAAGCCATCGTGCGCTCATCTGATCGGACAGCACACCGCTTATGAACTTGCTTATGGCGTAGGCCAGCGATTGACTGCTAGTGATAAGACCTGTAGTTGCACAAAGATGAAATAAAAACATTGATTAGACTTCAGCAGAAAGTGATTCCCATTCAGAATCACTCAAAAACATATGGGTTTGCAAAGAGAGGACAAAAGAGCAATTCTTTAGGCGTTATCACTCTACATTGGGATTAAAGACTTCAGTGATAAGAGCAATTCAATCACTGTGCTGATAAAGTAGAACCGGGGGAACGCACCAAAGTGGACTATCTCATTTTAATATTATTATATGTCGTCGATCTCCTGACATGTTAAACACTTGGTTTAAACACATCACTGGTTCAGCTCAATTTGAAATAATTAATAATGGAATATGGCATAACAGGGTGGAAAAAAGGCCAAATTTGTGTTTCTATTTTAATTTTGGTTTATTATATTCTATGTTTATATAATTATGACTGACATTGAAAGAAAAGAAAAAAAGACACTAAACATGCATTTCAGTTGCGTATTCTAGACATAAAACAGCTTGTAACAGGGTGGAACGTAGCTAGTGATATGGTATCTGATATTTAATTTAATTTCTTTGATGAAATTTCAAAAGTTACGTAATGTTGCCTAACAGGGTATAAGTGGAAATAAACAAGATATGGTGATAAAACACCAACTAACAGGGTGGAAAGCAATATTGGGGACATGTAGAAAACACACACACACACACCGTTCAAAAGTTTAGGTTTGTTAAGTTTTTTACATGTTTTTGAAAGGAGTCTCCTATGCTCAGCATGCATTTATACAGTAAAAACAGTAATACTGTTACAATTTAAAATAGCCGTTTTCTATTGTAAAGTATTTTTAAATGTAATTTATTCCTGTGATCAAAGCTGAATTTTCAGCATCATTACTCCAGTCTTCAGTGTCGCATGATCCTTCAGAAATCATTCTAATATGCTGATTTGCTTCTCAAGAAACATTTCTTATTATTATCAATATTGTTTTATTATTATCAACATTTGTGCTGCTTAATATTTTTGTGAAAACTTCAGAAGAACAGCATTTATTTCAAAGTATTTACTGTCACTTTTGATCAATTTAATGCATGCATGCTAAATAAAAGTGTGAATTTCTTTAAAAAAATGGTGAGGTATACTATTTAACATATTCAAAAAAAATCAAAAAAATTTTTTTTGCACAATCCATAACATCTGCTTAATAATGTCATTTTATAAAATGTATCTTTTCAAGCTTGAGTTTTAATATGGTCAAAAAAGATGACTGTCTCAAACATGTTTTCTCTATTAGGAAATACATTATCAATGACTGGTAGTGTACTATAACTTCAAATATGTGTGTGTACCTGTTGATATTCAGCTAAATCTGAATTATAATCCTTTTGGGAGCTTTCATCAAGGACAGAAAAGGCACAGAATACAGGGAATTACGCCATTTACAAAATGCCTTAGTGCCTTCTGTCCATTGTTTATTATCCTCATTTACTGTAATTCTGATTAATGCATGTGTAAAAGGTTATAAAACATGTGTGGGCACATGACAGAGAGGTAAAACAAAGTACAAGCCACTAGTTGCACATGCTCACCCAGATCATCCTTATCCAGCGTGATCTCTTGCATTACAGAGGGCATCACGAAGGAAAACGTCTTCCTGTTGAAGTAATACAGCGTGTAGCCCACAAACATTGCAAGGAATATAGTAGCTCGGTAGTAGCCATATCCACTCTTCGCCATGGTTGGCGCAACTTAAAAACGATAAGGAAGGAAACGTAAGGGTCTTCTTCAGCTCGACACAGCAGGCATCTGAAGGCTATGAACTCATGAGTGTGGATCTGTGAAACATGAAGAGCTGGTGAGGTCAGGGGAAAGAGCTGTAATCAATGGCAGGGTTAATGGTCAACCTGGCGGAGATCTTTGGAGTGTTCTCCGGCAAACAACTGCTTTCAAGGGAACAGTGTGTAATGTACTCTACTGAACTAAAACAGTGAGCACTGCGTGCCACTGACGTTTCATCTGTAGTCGATATTTTTCTATTCTTTTCTACTTTATTGTTGTCTTAAACTTGTTGTGAAGAGGGTGTTATTGAAGATCCCCTAATCTGAAGAGTTTAATGATTGACGTAGGAGTCTGTATGTGACAGCTTATTGGCGGTGTGTGTTGTGAAAGAATCACTTGCACTTTGGTTGTGATCGCTCTTTAGCACCAAATGTGCAGCACCAACAGCTCAAAGTTGTCTAATCATAATCATGTAGTCTAGAAATCTTTTTTCTCTGATTTGTTGGTTCATGCTGAATGAAATGTATTCCTTGCTTTCCATCTGAGTAGATTTTACACCCTTTTAAACACTTCCCTTCTGATAAAAAAAGAGATAAAATAAGCCAAAGTTGTTTGGATGGTCTTCCAGCCTGGTCAAAGCTGGTTAGCAGACTGCAGCTTTCTGTTGGTCAATGCAGTGAACTTGCATTACCCACTTAAACACAAGCGTAAGGAACACATAAGGAACTTTTCCTCGCACGATACTCCAGATCATGAGGATTCCTATAGAAAATGACTAAATATTATATCCCATCACAATTTTAAGTCTGGATGTCCTGTAAAGAGCACATTCAGGGCTTTGCAGAGATATCAAATATGACTGAAAAAGAAAATTAGCACTCTTATGGAAATATGACAATATTTTGTAATTATCATTTAAATCGGATTAATTTTCAAACTGTTTGTTAGAAATCAACATCTCAGGAAAATGTTATGGGGTTTCAAATCAAAATATGACTTTGTTACGAAACAGGACATTGATTTCATACATGACCTCTGTAGACGACACCAGGACTTAAATCATGTTTATCAGGCATTTTAGGAGATACTCCTGGACACATAGGGAATGAAATTATATATCGATATTCCTATTAATTATTAGATATTATTATGAAAATTTTGCCAATTATTACTCCCATTATTACACTTCTTTTTTCCATTACGTGTTGCTCCAAGAACACATTAATATGCAAATTAGATACAGTGTATAGATACATGACTATTTTTGTATGACTATTTTACCCACATATTGCATAAAGTAAAATGGTATATCAATTAATTCCATTATATCTTTCATAACATACAAACCCGATTCCAAAAAAAGTTGGGACATTGTAATTGTGAATAAAAAAGGAATGCAATAATTTACAAATCTCATAAACTTATATTTTATTCACAATAGAATATAGATAACATATCAAATGTTGAAAGTGAGATATTTTGAAATGTCATGCCAAATATTGGCTCATTTTGGATTTCATGAGAGCTACACATTCCAAAAAAGTCGGGACAGGTAGCAATAAGAGGCCGGAAAAGTTAAATGTACATATAAGGAACAGCTGGATGACCAATTTGCAACTTATTAGGTCAATTGGCAACATGATTGGGTATAAAAAGAGCCTCTGAGAGTGGCAGTGTCTCTCAGAAGTCAAGATGGGAAGAGGATCACCAATTCCCCCAATGCTGCGGTGAAAAATAGTGGAGCAATATCAGAAAGGAGTTTCTTAGAGAAAAAACTGCAAAGAGTTTGAAGTTATCATCATCTACAGTGCATAATATCATCCAAAGATTCAGAGAATCTGGAACAATCTCTGTGCGTAAGGGTCAAGACCAGAAAACCATACTGGATGCCCGTGATCTTCGGGCCCTTAGACGGCACTGCATCACATACAGGAATGCTACTGTAATGGAAATCAAAACATGGGCTCAGGAATACTTCCAGAAAACATTGTCGGTGAACACAATCCACCGTGCCATTCGCCGTTGCCGGCTAAAACTCTATAAGTCAAAAAAGAAGCCATATCTAAACATGATCCAGAAGCGCAGGCGTTTCCTCTGGGCCAAGGCTCATTAAAATGGACTGTGGCAAAGTGGAAAACTGTTCTGTGGTCAGACGAATCAAAATTTAAAGTTCTTTTTGGAAAACTGGGATGCCATGTCATCCGGACTAAAGAGGACAAGGACAACCCAAGTTGTTATCAGCGCTCAGTTCAGAAGCCTGCATCTCTGATGGTATGGGGTTGCATGAGTGCGTGTGGCATGGGCAGCTTGTGGCAACAGTGGTAAACATTGTCCCAACTTTTTTGAGATGTGTTGATGCCATGAAATTTAAATCAACTTATTTTTCCCTTAAAATGATACATTTTCTCAGTTTAAACATTTGATGTCATCTATGTTGTATTCTGAATAAAAAATTTAAATTTGAAACTTCCACATCATTGCATTCTGTTTTTATTCACAATTTGTACAGTGTCCCAACTTTTTTGGAATCGGGTTTGTAGTTGAGAATCATCTTTATACAAAGTTTGGTTAAAAACAATCCTAAAGCCTAAAAATTAATTGGTGATTAAAAAAAAATCCCATTGTTTTTTGCCTATACATGTAATTTCATGCCATGTTTTTTTTTTTTTTTAAACAACTTAGTCCTGGTGTCCACTACAGAGGACATAACATATGAATAATATATAATTTTTCAAAAATGTTATTTTTAAATTTGTTTCTTATGCTCTTTGGGTCTCAGGAGGATATGCGAAATTTTGCAGAACAAGGGTAAGTGTGATTGCACCTAAAAAGCTTATGCCACACAATTCGCATCATACTGTTCGCATGTAATGCGTTAACAGTTTTGGTGGTGACAACGCCACCAAAGTAAGGCTGAATGATCCCAAATTTTCAAATGTCAGCCATGTGATCTGTTTAAATCATGTTGGAATGACTATAACTGCAAGTCTGAACTTTAGTTGAAATTTAGGAGTTTGTGAACGCATTTTATAGAATATTGTAAGTATGGTAATTCACATACTGGATAGTAGCAGCAACTACATTTGGTTTGAAACTTGATTCACGACTGTTGTCACTGTCATGTGACCTATACGGGATCAGTTGCGTCGCTTCACTGCCATTCACAACTCCTCTCCCGTGGCCTCATGGGATAGTAAAGTGTCCATCAAATGCACACTTCAAAATCTCACTGTAAGTAGTAGGTACTTTTCAGCTACTGTTTTATTAATTGTATGTATTTGATGTATAGTGGCAGTAGGTATATTGAGATGTAGGGAATGTGAACGCACCAAAATTGCCTGTCCAACATTTTCAATTTTGACATTCAATGCTGTATTTGAACCATATCAACACATAACCTAGTCTGGGTCATTAGCAACATGTGCTGAGGCTATCTCGTAAAAAAATATGTTTTGATTATTTTTAACATTATATGTCCGCATTTATAATCATTTAAAAGTAAAAAATTCCACAAATTTTTCTTTGGTCACTGATATTCCCAATGTGAACTTCACTGAAAACCTAGTTTTCAATAACATCAATAACTGAAGCAATAATTTTTGAGTCATGTCATTGGCAACAGCGCCTCCTATCGGTCAAACGTTATAAGCAGAGTAAAATCACAGGAACTTTGTTCAATCAAATGTAGCAGATGTATGCAAATGTAGCCTATTTATTGTATGGTGTATGTCCTCATTGCTGCTTGCAGATAAGCTTTGAGTTTAGCATCTGCTGACCTGACTGTCATATAACATACGGGTATTTCTCGTCCTAATAGTTAAAAGTTTGGAAATGCTGCTGCTCAGTGACCTCGTAAACGTGGCAACACAATCAGTATATAATCATCCACTAGCTAACCTACAAGTAACGATAGCGTTCCTGAGAGTTAAGAGATTAATCGAAGGGACAATATAGAAAATGTGATAAAAGTGAAAACAATAACATGCCTACTTCCGTGAACAAGAGGCTGCCTTTCGGATGTCTGTTCCAGCAAGCAAACACTTTTCATTAACCCTTTATCCACGACCAAACCATGTCGATCCGACACAAAGTCCTCAAATGTTCATGTTACATTTAATATCTTATAGTCAGACATTAGTGGATCTCCTCTGATGCTGTAAATGTAAAATCCTGAAATACTTGTCTAACTAGTAATTCAGTCCATTGCTTCCACCTACCGGACGAGTTACAGATCAGCTCAAATTAAGGTTTAAGATCATATTCTTCATATTCTGCCATCTCTAAAGGCAGAACAGAAGCTGCATCTGTTTTTAATGTTGGATTTACACAGACTGTTTAATGCTGGACAGGGAAGGACAATATTTAAATTACGATTACAGAATTATTCATTAAAAGTTAGTGTCAATTTAAAATGATATACATTCAATGATCAGTGAAAATATGAAATTATAAATAGAATATGATGTACACTACCAAAAGAATGGGGTAAAAACTTTTATCAAACTTTTATGAGTAAGAATGCACTAAATTAATCGAAAGTGACAGTAAAGACATTTATAATGATGCAAAAGATTTTGGTAACATTGTTTTGATGGTCCATTTCGAAAAAGTTAGATAACTCTCATTAGAGTATTTGTAGACTGTTTGATTAATATCTGCAAACACTTTATTTTGATGCTTCCCAACATACATTCTACTCACTAAGTAACTTTGCAAGTACGTCAACATATACTATTAACCC